>NW_009929653.1:64168-130544 GCF_000696875.1 Nestor notabilis | reverse complement strand
CTATTATTATTATTAATATTATTAATTATCTCTTGCAAAAATTGAGGTAAAGTTATAGGTGCAGAGAAGAACTCATTGCACTTCATCACTGAAGATGTTACGGGTAAGGCTTGCTGCACCCATGCATTTTCTCCCCTTCTGCTTGCTCGCATAGCAGAATCACCAGAGGCTGGGATTTCATCTTCCTTGTTGGTCTTACGTCTGTCAGTGGGATGAGCTCACCAGTGGTAGTATTCTTTCTTTCTCTTCGATCTAATGGCAAGTTCACATCAGAGCAGTAAGACTCTGAGACCACCCAGGGGCTGTGCTGTGGTGCTGAGGCTGTTTTGTGGCCACAGTGGATGTACTCAGAGAATACAAAGGTAGCGCCTGTTCTCAAAATACTTGGGGGTTTTCCCCTGCTCTTTCAAAGTAGGGTGTAGGTCCAAATAGCTGCTCTGCAAACCCCTTGTGTCCCTACACCCCAGAGGTATGCTAGCTGCAAAGGCACAATGACTGAAGTGTGAAGTATTGTGCAAGGATTGCCACTTCATGGTTGAAAGGTTTCCTGTGTGGAAATCTGTTTTGGAATTGCTTTATGTTGGTGTCTTTAAACCCTGATGAGAGTCCCAGAAAGGCACACTTTCCCTCCAGAACAAATCACCTATGAAGTGTTCAGATCAATTTGTGGAATCTGCTTGTGCTGTACATTGCTCTCATCTTATTCAGTGTCTACGATTGTAACTCTTAAGCAGAGAATGGAAACCAAGCCATCTCTTTGGGAAGGAGATTTTAATTACCTCTTGCCCTAGAGAGAGCTGTCCTCCCAGGTTAGAGTGGAAAGTATTAGAAGGGCACTGTGGGAAAGATTAGTGAGAGGCTCCTTTACCACGCCACGGTTGCAAATCAATAGAGGCTTTCAGCTGTCAGTGCAACCAATCCCTAAACCATGAGCACAAATATTTACTTCTACTGAAAACAGAGGGAATTTACAAAAAAAGAGAAACATATTTCCATTCCTTTACTTAGTCATAGAATCAATATAAATGATTTGAGAATGTGGAGAATTCAAAGTGCTCCAGGATAGTACTCACTTGAGTATACAGCTTATTTTCATAGACCAGAGCTTACACTCTGCAAGGAGGAAAATATCAGCACAGCAGGTCACTCTTGGCAAAGCCACTTCTGGTGTGTGTGTGCGCTCCTTTAACATTTAATCAGAATGGACTGATACCTCTCCATAACATTTAGCTTGCTTGCTTTTGTGCAACAGGAAGTGTAAAGCTGTCGATAATTTTTAAAGTATCCATTCCTGTGACACCTGCATGATATTTTTTAATATTTGCTGAATTGATAATGTTCATGGTAGCAGAGTATACTGCGCAATAAACTGCTTTTGTGGCTGATTAAATGCCAAAGTGAAGTGGAGGTATTCGGCAACTGCAAAAGCCGTTTATTTAGTATATGCCAATGCCACGAACATTATTCCTGTTACACAAGATTTGCTATACCCTAATGTACAGAAGTCTAAAAGAAATTGTTTCCTTTTCTTGTGAGGGTTGCAATTGCTCTGCTGCTTCAATCTCACACTTCACACCGATATGACATACAGGAATGTAACTAGGTTGAGTGGCTTGAGAGAAAGGCTGGTTTATACAGTGAATAATTATTTAAAGGAGTTCTTTGTGTAGGAAGAGCATTATGTGGCTGGGAATACTGAACTGAATTCACTGTAGTATGCGAATTCTCCAACTTTGGCCTTTTAACTTTTGATAGGAAGACTTCCCTTTTGCTGCTGTGGTTTTCCTTGGAGGGCTTTGGCCTGGGGATGACAGCTGTAGTCTTGATTATTGGCCTAACTGGGGACTTGCTGATGCATGTTTGCTTGGGCTGTTCTTCGTTGCCCACCGGTGCCACCAACTGGAGCACCAACAGATAAGAAGCTGCAGCCATTTCCTGTCATTCTTTGTGTAACCTTTATCTCCAGATGGAAGTTGGCATGAGCTGTAGGTGATCCTGATGTTTCTGTCAAGGGGAAAGGAAATTTTTGGTGCTTAGATAGGTTAGAAGAGCCTGATTTCATCCTGGTGGGATGAAATAAGTACCTCATTCACACATAGTTCTTGTGCCATGCTAATCCTTGATGATAACGTTAGTTACAGAAACTTCCTGCAGTTTAATTAGATACAAAACAAGAAAAAAAAATTATAATGATTTCATTGACTTCTCTCTTAATGTGTGTTATATATGTTGCCTGCTAGAAATGCAGGGCTCTAGTGAGCCTGAAGCACCAAACCATCATTCTTCTAATTTATTTTTTTCTTTTTGCACATTGATTTAAATCATGTCATTGATTTTCAATGGGTTAATTCTTTTTCGTAAGTATTTCTTCAGGATTTCTCTGACTCAGGGAGGATTGTAGCCTTTTTAATTCCATTGTTATTCATGTTTTTATTACTCCCAGAGATGACAATCACTTGATTTACAGTTCAGCTGTGTTCTTCTCTTTGTATAGAAGAACCTGCAGCAGGGAAAGCTAGTATTGCACCGTACAGACTGAACAATTTCATCAGTTTGCTGTCCACAGGATCTTCAAGAGTTGCAGGCTGCACTCTTTCATTGCAGAAGATTATCATTTATTGCTACAGAGCAATAAATTTTTCTTGCAGCATTTCTCCAATTTGACTACTAAATTGCATGTGCAAGTGAGTGAACACAGATAAATAAGGCTCTATTTTCTAGTTTTCTTCTGTTCTTCATTAGCTCAGAAGCTGGACAGTGGACTGCTAAATGCCTGTTGTTCTGTAAATAGTCTGGGACTAAAATACATGGCAGAAAGATTGCAGCTGTTCGGAATGGATACCACTAACTTATTTAAAGCCATATACCCTCTAGTTACAGTTTGAGCGTCATCCAGGAAAAGGAAGGTGTTTTCTTCATTAATTTGGAATTACAGTTATAGACACATCTTCTGGGGTTGTTTCTTGCCACACCTGTAAATGTTTGCTGTCCTGTGAGGTTGCTTCTGATTACAGAACATAGGATGTAATGGTAATAACTCCATAGTCACTGAAGTCAGTGACTAACAGAGAGGTGATCCTTCAGTGGTTTAGCTCTGCAGATCACTGTGTGGTACAGAATAAGGCTGTGAAGACCCCTCCTCTCTTCCAGATTAACCCCCCTGTTACTATTTCATTCTCAAAGTGCTTCAGACTGCAGTTGCCTAAGAACTAATGATTTTGAGAATACGAACAACTTTTATACCTAGGCCTGGTACGCTAAAGGCAGGTGGAGTAAACTCACAGAGTAGCTTCATGCTGGGGAGAAAAAAAGAGTTTAGATTTTATTCACCACGCTTCCAGTTTTATGCAGGTATGCCCGGTGCATTGGGGAAATTGTTTAGGAGCAATCAATCCTTGTGTGAAGATCGCCCTGTAATGCTGCTAAGGTCAGTGAGACCTTGGTTTATTTGCCACGTAAGTGCTGCTTGAGCGAGTTAGAATACTCCAACACCCATAGGAACAACTTTAACTTGCACACTAGAGGTTTTCTACATTTTAGGACTGTGATTTCTTGCACAGCTTGCTCATTTGGTACAGATCACATAGTGGGGTGAACTAATTGGGGTTTCATCAGCATTGTCACTCTGCCTTTGATTTAGCTTGAACACTTTGTTGTAGGTATTTAGGGTCATAAATGAATGTTCTTACTGGTTTTACACCTCTCAAGTAAAGTGCTGCTAGAAGTTTTTGTAGTAGCAATCCATTACTGAAAACTTGATCGTGCCATTCTGTGGTAGTGCTTGCTGAGGCTGGATGTAATTCATGTGCAAAGTGTATGAGAAATAATTACAGCAGCCTCTGTCAGGATTTGCTTTTCTGGTGTGATACTGTCCCTTGATTGAATCCCACTATAATTTCTGTGAAGACAGATAAGAACTCATGAGGAAATTCATCTCCCAACTACCTTTGCGGAAGCTAGGGCTTGGCAGAGGACTATAGTCCAGTGGCTGGAATGCAGAATTAGGGTACCAGGTTTTTGTCTTCAGTTTTGTTTATTTCTGATGCATGACTTAGTGTGGGATTTAGTCTTTTAATCTGTAAAACTGGAATAATAATACTTATAATTTGAGATTTACAGTGTGCTTTGAGACCAACAGTGAAAAGCTCACAGTAATGTACTTATTGCATTCTGGTTTTAGATGTTACAAGCCGTAACTAGGAGAAATGACAATAAAATAAAGCCAAACATACAGATTTAAAACCAAACTGTTCAAATTGGGCCTGAACTAGTAAAAAGTTACCCCTGTGCCAATGCCTCTTCACAGAAAATTCCAAGGTTATAACTGTTAATAGGGGGAAAATGGCTAATTTTTGTCTCTTTAAATTTTGTGGTTCAGAAAATAAGGTGCTTTGATCTTTAAATGAAAGCTTCCAGAGTCATTACGTTGAATCAGTTAATCTCTCCCAGTAGCTACCTTATTCTCTCTTCCTCATGGGCATCCTCTTTCATGGTCTCAGTGCTGAGCTTCAAATCAATGAACAAACTGTGACTGCTTCCAACACAGCCTGGTGAGTGAGCTTTCCTGCTTTCATGCATTGCCAAGCTCTTACCTCAAACCTTGGCACATTAAAGTGGAGAAGAGGCCCAGCAGTGCCATGTGTGTGTTAACCAGGCTTTCTCCATCATCTTGTTTTACACTGTATGGGTCAGGCAGTCCCTCGCCTCTTGACAAGAGAGGTTTGTCAGATACTGCATGTTCTGTCATTCCTCAGTCCCTCGCCTCTTGACAAGAGAGGTTTGTTAGATACTGAATGTTCTGTCATTCCCAAGTGACATATGTAATTCAAAGCAGGTCATGTGCACAGCAGTGACTGTGAGTATCCTTGGTCATCCCTTTATTTAGTTTTAAAAAATACTAACCAAAGAGATAACTGCTCAACAATATCTGTCCATGAGACAGAAAGTGCACACACTGTATAAAGCTCATTCTGAGTAATTTTGTGGGTTCAGGCATAGAAGTTAGGTGTTTCACGTGTAGTGTAATTAAAAAATAACTCTTCCTTTCTTCCAGGAAATAAAACAAGATTTGGGACAAGGAGAACATTTTTAGACTATTTTTCTCTTCAGAAAGGGTAGTACTAGGAATTTTCTCCAGCATTTGACATACAGTTCTTTTATTAGAAGCCACCTTGCATTAAGCAACAAGAGGGTTTTTCTTTTCACTGATAATGACAGATTTGATGGCTTTGCTGTAGTGTGTTGGACCTTAAAGTCTCCTGTGCTTCTTCCAACAACTTCAAAGATACATCCCTGAAAACAAAAGCGAATCATGCACATCATCCATCCTCTTTCTGTGACATGTACAATGCATCCGGTGTGTGCTGCGTGGTAGCAATAAAAAGCACTGGGATTGGAAAGTTTACTGGCCTGCATGCTTCCTACCTTGTCATGGTTTAACCAAGCACTGCACAAGGAATAATAAAGACATCCCTGAGTTACCAACACTGTTTCCAGCACAAATCCAAACCACAGCCCAATACCAGCTACTATAAAGAAAATGAACTCTACCATAGCTAAAACCAGCACATACTTGCACTTGAAACCATTTTGTGTTGTCTCTGCTAATCATCCATTGTTCTCTCTTCCTAAGCTTATGGCTAGATCACATGAACTACTTCAGAATGAGAGTTTTGCTCAATGGCTGTGACAATGGTGCAAAATTGATTCCTACATTCCATGAAATTTTGCGTTGCTTTATCAATAGTATTTTCCTTATTTGATTGGTTTTGATTTGAGGCCAGAAGTAACAGAAACCTGAATACAGGATTTGATAATTAACCAGAGCTAAGCATTTCCTGTTTGTGCTGTCTTTACTCAAGATCACCCTGTTTCTAACTCTCTGTTTAATAGTATTCCAGATTCTGTTATCAGAATCCTTCAGCTTTCTCCAGTACTTTGCTGCCAGGTTTCTTACAAGTCTGAAGGTCTAAGAGGTCCTTCTGTACCTTAGATATAACATTTCCTAATCCCCAGGGGTCCTTTAAAAATGATTTTATAAATCAAGGTTCTCTGTTTCCACAGCCACATGTAATTGTGCATATACCTTTTTAAAGATACTTAACTTTGGAGGCTGGAGAGAATTAAGAAAAAAGCTCAACTTAACTGAAACTGAAGTATCTTGGCATTACTATTTATCACCTTCAGTATTATCTGTGTTAATCTTATTCTGCACGTACCTTCATCTAGTTTTTTTCCACTTCTGTGTTCTTTGAAATGTTGGATTCAATCCTTAATTATCCCATGCCTGAGAGGAAAAGCGACAACTGCTATAGATCAGTTGGTAAATTACAAGGAAAACAGTCCCAGGGATGAGCAAAGTGAAGCTGGTGTATTTCCTACACTGGGACTTCTAGGAAATCCTTCTAGGGAAGGATTGATAGATGCTCTTATACTACCTTTATGAAACTTTGAGGTCCTTAATACAGTTACATGTTGTCATGGCAGTCTGAAGTCCTCTCTGTTGTGATACCAGACAAAAACCCTTAAAACAGAACTGAGAACCTCCTTGTACTTTATGATACAACGATTCAATGTGATTCTTCACTGGAGCTGGTGAGAATAAATATGTAGGAAAATAGAATTAAAAAGAAAAGACAAACTTTGACAAAAACCCACGTAACCACAGTTCAGTAAAAGTAAAACCACAGTAAACATAGCAGTATGTGTGTGTGTATATATATATAAAACATGAATTCTGTATGTAAGTTCCCATTTTTTTCTTACAAAGTTTTCTCAGCAGAGTTTTATATTTCTAGAAATGGAAAATTGTGCCTGTTCTTTGTCTGGTACCTACCAGTGTAATTTATTACTGAAAAATAAAAGGTTATGTCATCATATAAAGAGCACAGACAAATTTGTTTCTCATAGGAGCTACTACAGTTACATATTTCTGAAAGTTGTACAAACACAAAGTATGAGTTCTTTTTACTCTACTGCTAATAGATGGTAATACCCCCTAAAAAAATGGCAATTAGTGATAATTACCATAAGTAGTGTACTTTTGCTACTGCATCTGAACATCTCACAATTTGGAGTGGAGCATTCACGCTTTACTGGTGAAGCTAAATAGTAGGTTTTTCACTGGCTACTGCATTCAACTGTTACTACAATCCTCACTAAAATTAAAGGAGGTTAGATTTCTAACTGATGTACCTTTAAAAAGAAAATCTCAGTTAAGGGTCATACACAAAGTCTGTTTTGATGAAGAAGGAAAAGCACATCTTCAGGTCTTACTCATGTCCATTTGTAGCGTGGTGTGTCTGTACATCTGCATTCTGGCTGTAAGAAATAGGTTATCTTAATTTTTTTCCCTTTTTTTCCCCTCCATCAGGTCTCATGGAAACCTCCTCTAATACAGAATGGGGAAATTCTTAACTATGAGATTCGCATGCCAGATCCACGAATTGTCATTCCTGGGAACACTTCATCAACGTTAAGTCATTTGGTGACTAATCTTATACCCTATACAAACTATTCAGTCACTGTAATAGCTTGTTCTGGAGGTGATGGCTTTCTAGGAGGCTGCACAGAGAGTTTGCCTACAGATGTGACTACACCTTCCACAGTTCCTCAGGGGGTCAGTCCATTGTCAGTGACTCCAATCAGCGAATCCTTTATTGCCATTTCTTGGCAACCACCGCTAAGGCCAAATGGTCCTCATCTGAGGTATGCTTTTAGTTGCAACTGAGATCACAGTTTTCTTCTCCTTACCTAAATCTGACTCAGAAAATTTTGAGTGATACAAACTTTATGATGTGATCGCTTAATTTATGACTTCTTGAAGTTCCTCTTTAGAGTTCAGGAGTCAATGAATGGACTCATGGGAAGTGGGTATGTCTAGAGGCGCATAGTAGAGTGGGCTTTGAATTGTTTTGAACTTAATTTACAAAGAGACGGGATTATTAAAAGTAAGTGTGGTGTCTGTGCGGGAAGGCTCTGGATCCTTCAAATCAGTGCTGTCTGAAAAGACAAAAGGAGCACGTACAGGATATTTGCAAGGTCATATCTGGTTTGGGCTGCAGCATCGGCTACTTTTTGGTGACAAATTCAGGTAACATTGCAGCAACAAAATGACAAGTATGAGATCTTTGTGAACGTAAGTATTTAACACATCCAGTATTCAATACTCTGTATAGGTTATTCCACATAAAGTGACCATTTGGAAGTATGTTAACATGAATTAATCTTCAAAACTTAACTGATTAATAAATTGCAAATTAGAGCGTGTGTGAGTAAAATGGAAGCTAAAATGCTACAAGCTTGGGGGCAAAGCCAAAAATGGCAAAGGCAAGGAAGTGCTGGGTATAACAGGCTGAATGTCACCACAAGAACCAGAGAAAGGCACCTCCTCTGAGACTTGTCTGGAACGCTGGGATGGGGAACTTTACTTGAATCTATTGACTGCTCAGTGTGTGTGTGTATGAGCACACGTATACATTGAAAATACATGTATCTGAGTGCATGAAGATTTATAAAGACAAATATATCTTTACGTATACATGATACAAACTGTCAAACAAATCTTTCATTCTAGGAGTTTAACGTATTTGGAAACATTGTGCATGGAATTATATCTCTGTGCTCCATATGTTCTGGTTAGTAGCTCTCTCCTAGATGCACCGATAGGTTCGATAATTATCATGTAATGCCATTTCAGTTGCGTATGTTATTACAGCACAGTAGCTTGACTCTTTCTTCAGGCTTAATTAGGGCACACTACAACTGAATGAAATGAGGATTGCTCTCCAGTAAAATTTGCAGCTTTTGAAAAGCAGTCCCTGTTATTCTGGGGTTAACAACATGACCATTTTACCATAGATTATTGAAGTAATTCAGCACGACCTACATCTGCAGACTTCATTTCCTTCATGGTGTGCCATGCTGCCCTCAACAAGAACAACCACTGAAGCAGCTGCTCTGTACAGCATGATGGAGCAAGAAGTCTGCAGCAAGCAGAGTAGCAACAGCAGCTGCCAGTGGGGGTGATTTACACATGATCACCATTCAGTGTTCAAAAAGGTTTTGATGTTTCTCGTGACTTGTCTGTGGAATATGTTGGACAGAATGTGCCAGGATTGTTCCTAATAAAACTGCAAAAGTCTGCCTTTGGGCTCATTTGACACTGACGAGCCACTCATGTGAGAACTTCTTCTTCAGGTATAAGTCTTTTGAATGTTTTGATAGAGTTGGAGTTTAATTAGTTTTTATTATTTAATTCCTGAGTTGCTGAGTTCCTAGCTTCTGCAGTAATTTTGTTTGGCATCCCTTAGGTCAATGATGCAATGCTTGTTTGTACCTGTTGAGGATTATTCCCCAAACTGAAGGGACAGCTTCTCGGTTGATTTCTGGTTTTGAAGCAATGCAAAATCACTGTATGCAGTACCTATTAAATACCCTCTTAATTCAGGGTCTCAAATCTGGAATGGTATTGTCCAACATTTTCTCATCAGATTGGAGATGATCTTAACATAGAAAAGATAAATGTCAACTTACAGATAAAGCCAGTGGTCAGAAAAATCATTGCACTGGGGAGGTGACCCACTCCAAGGCATTCTGCAGAATGCTTGAACACAGAAGGAAACATTTTCACCCAAAAACTGCTTAAAATGAGGGTCTTTAAGATCTGCGTTAGTATCCATATATTTTTGGCTGGAATTTAACAGTAGCACCATTCCAAAATAGAGGGGCAGGGAAAGGATAATACACAGCATCTCAGCACTATAGAGAATCAAGTTGTGTATTTAAGTGAATAGATATGCATATGACCTAATTTGCTGGGCATCGGTGGAAACAGTGTTGTAACTACAGTTTGGTTGAAACTGCAGCTCACTATTGAAATCAACCTGAGAGTGGATCTATAACTGACGGGAAGCGTACAAACATTTGGTGCCATACAAAGAAAACACCACCATCAAATTGAAACAAAAAACCTGTTTTAAAAGTCCTGTGAAATGTAATTAAGAAGAATAATCCTAAATATTTTGAACAAACCTATGTAATATTCTTTCCTTTAGAATATAGTTTTGTACGTAATCCCTAGAATTATTAGGAAACGCAAAGTATGTTAGTTTGTGCAAGCATTAAGTGTTTTGTTAAATTCCATAAAGGTTTCATATAAAAGGTGATGAAGAGTGAGTAATGCAGAACGGGCAGAAGGCATGTTTTCCAAATCAGGCAGTCTCATGGTTGACCTGATGAAAGATGGGCTTTAGCTGACCTGCTGTTTGGAACAGAGACAGGAATGCAGCTTCAGATACCAGTTAAAACCAGGATGAAAGAGTTTGGTGTTTTAAGCCCACATCATGAATGTCAACCCAAACACAAAGGTGCCTTGCTAAGGTCTACAGATGGATTGAACAGTTACCTCATTCTATGCCTGTTTGCCACCCATAATTTACACTGTGGTTATTTGCAAACACGTTAAACACAAATTCACACTTAAGTTGCTACTACCAATAAAATAGTAATAGCAATGCTATATGTTTTGGCACATTTGCAAGAAAGAGACATTGTCATTTCAGATTCTGGAGCTGCCTGTGCATATCAGATGGCATCAGTCAAGTCTGCATAAGACACCGTTACTGGGCTATTTGGACTTGATCTTCATAGCATCTGTAAATCATTAAATACACTCATTCTTTCAATGGAGGTGCTTCATTTTCCATTTTCGAAGTAGTTTAAGTAATTGACTGGTTTACATCATGAAACATGAAAAAGAATGTGTATCTCAGAAAGTTTACAGCTGTAAAAACAAAATGATGTGTGCCTTTAAAAAAAACTGTGTGGGTTGTTGGTTTTTTTTTGTGTAATAACATTAGTTGAGATAATCCCGGTGTTCTGCTTGTCTTTTGTGTTAGATATGAGCTCCTGAGACGTAAAATCCAGCAACCACTTGCATCAAATCCCCCTGAAGATTTAAATCTGTGGCACAATATTTACTCAGGAACTCAGTGGTTTTATGAAGATAAGGGTCTTAGCAGGTGAGATTACAAAAACTATAAAAACAAATGCTGGCATTTTGTATAGTGTATGTTTAATAGTTCAAAGTATTTCTTGTGTCTTTATGTAGTGAACATACTAATTATGTAATGAAATATTTTTTTGTCATCGTCTTTGGTATTAATCATTCTAATATGCAGGGATTTATTATTAGTCTGTTGTTCTTGATTCATATATTGTTTTGCTCTGAAAAACAGATGAAAATAGAGATCTTGTGAAATTTTAGCATTGGTATGCTCGTGCAATCAATTCATGTGTACATACGCCCTGGATTTGTGTGTTGGCAAAGTCATAGCACAGGCAGAATGGCTGTTTGAGAAGTCCTAGCTGGGAAACATTTGAAACTTGTTTCAGCATTGTTTTTCTTATCTGGTTTTGAAAGTGCAGATTAACAATTACTTTAATATCTCCAAAGGCAAGAAGAGTATTCATCACACTCTCAGCAGATCTAATTTAAAGGCAGCTTTGTGCTAGCTTCATTATAGTTAGATGCAGAGTGTTGAAAGTGGGGAAATGGAGGGTGCGTTCTGTGTCTCAGTACAAAACAGACCTACTGTGTGGTATAGAGCAAGACATTTGCTCTTGATCAGCCTTAGTTTCTTGCATCTCAAAGTCAAGGCTACCACACTTGAGACAAGCAGGTACATATATTAAGAACCTGTAATAGGAATGTCAACATGGATTTTGCATTGGTTTTTTTGTAGGTAAAGTTTGAGAAACATTCATGGATGGTTTCAGGAAGTGTGTGTTCTCTGTGCTTTGGTGTGGTTTATGAGGACTGCGTGTCAATCATTACCCTTCAAATATCTACTTATGATAAAAGCTGTGTGAGCATCCCTGCTGAGCAGGATGTGAACCAGCAGAATATGACCTCTAATCATGACTGTTGTATAGAATGAACCAAGCCAAAGGCTACTGCCTCTGGCTTTCCACTGCCTACTTGGTGAAAGTCACTGCTTGTTTTCATCCATTGCAATAGCTGATCATAAAGCTGTTCTTTTGACCAATCCTGCCCATTTCTTTCAGCCATGTTTAGGATTCTACATAGTTTCCTTTGGTTTTAGTTTAGCTCATTTCAGCAGCACTGATGTGTGCAGCAGTTACGTTAGCAGTTTAGAGGGGGCAATAAATTCTGAAAGGGCCTCAGTGACAAGTCATTAGGCACAGTGACCTTTTGGGTTGAACAAGCTGTGACCAGAAAAGTGTGCCTAACCCTTGGACACACCTGAACACTTCTTTCGTGGAGGGTTCTGCCACCTGCAGCTATGCTTTTGCAGTCAACAGCTCGGGATGCGTTTGTGGCTGGAGGGAAGGTGCTGCAGAGAGACTCAACCTTTATTTTTCCCAGAAAGAAAATCCACATATCGGCGTCTATTTTCCTTTGTATCATGCTTTAGGCATGTTTCAGAATTAGTGAAATTTTACTATATTCCTGACAGAAGTCTGTGTTTACAATGACTTTTTTCAGAT
This sequence comes from Nestor notabilis, assembly GCF_000696875.1. NCBI lineage: Eukaryota > Metazoa > Chordata > Aves > Psittaciformes > Psittacidae > Nestor > Nestor notabilis. The sequence goes on along the minus strand of NW_009929653.1, from coordinate 118,034 downwards.
GGTTTCTTCATTTCCAGTACACTAAGCCAAACTTATTTTAATCTTTGGAAATACGAATCAAAATATGAATCTCAAAGTCTCATCATTAAATTGCAAGACTAGATCCTGTTCATTTTTCTTTTTTTATTTGCTACAGTGTCCAGGAAAATACTATATGTGTGCAAGCAACAGAAAATGCAGGGTGGGAAATAAGATTTATGTTATGTATGTCATCACCATTCTACCATGCTTATAGTTACAGTTGGAGCCAATGAGCTTCCATTAGTTGGCTTTATTCTCAGTGCGACTCTTATAGCTTAGCTCTTTTGAAGATCATGCTTGGTGGATGCATAATATGGAGTGCTACAGTGAAGCAGTTAAAAAGTAGATGTAAATACATGCTATGAGTTTCCTTTTTATGGTGAAATCTCTACGTATTAAGCCTTAATGTAGAGGTTTATCCCAAAGTGCTGCAGCCTCGGTGAAGTTCTGATGATCCTGTGTTTGCGTGGTTTTGTGTGAGGCTTTTTATGATGAAATTATATGTGAGATTATGAAATCCCACTTAACATACATTAATATGCTGCTTGATTTAGAGAAGAAATTATGGAGTGACAGTCACTTGGTTTACTAAATATACATGAAGTATTTAATAAATCTATTGAATATACGCAGTTCAGAAGAGAATGACTTTATTGAATGAGTTTGCATTCTTAAGGCACTTTTTTTAATGATGTTTAGTGGTGGGAGAGTCCTGGCTGTGTGGTGAATCACTTTTAAAAATGAGACTCTGCAAGTTAAAATCAGTGGGTTTCCCAAAAGAGGAAAAAAGCCTCATTTGATTAAATTCTGATCCAAATTTTGGCAGGTTGCCACTGCTGTAATTACATAGTGAATTGAGCTATAATCTCTCAACACCTCAGAAGCTGCAGCTAGGAAGAAGTGAAATAATGTGTTTTATTTTTGTTACCATGTTAATCACACTGAACTACTGCAGAAAAATAGAACCCTCTTGTAGAGTCTTCATTGGTGCAGACCATTGCAGCTGAATTTTTCAGCCCGGGGGGGCAAGAAACAGCAAAAGTTTGGCACGGGGAAAGGTTCACAGCAAATGTTTTCTGCATCTCCATTTTTGTTCCATTTAATTATTGTTTAAATGTCTCAGGTACACAACATACGAGTACAAGCTCATAGTGCACAACAAGGTAGGATATACATCAAGCGAAGAAGTGGTAGCTACTACATTAGCAGGATTACCAGAGAAAGGAAGTATCCTCATTGCACATGCTGTTAATCATACTGCTGTAGAAGTGGAATGGTCAAAACCAAGTAAGTGTGCTTAGTATTTATTTCAGTAACTAGATGTTAACCTGCCATCGCTTATGTTCCTCTTCCTTGCTCTCACAGGAAACACAGTCCTTGTCTTGATTTATAATATACCTAAGTGTCCTTGATAGGAGAGGGAAGAAATAGGGAAAAAAATGTGCACATCTTGCTATTTCTTAGTCATGTTCGTATTTATTATATGCCATTTCTGCAGAATGAGAATAGTGGAAGTGAAGAAATAGTTAGTGAAAACTCATGAGAAATCTATAAAGTAGAGCACACAATCCTGTTGTCTTTGTGGTGTTTTTCATTTCTCTGTATGAAAATTTATATTCCTTCAGGATGAGAGGATCCCTTTTCTCTCTCATTTTGCTCTGTTCCTTAAAATGAATTTAGCCAATTACTCTAGTTACTTTGCTAATGCAGCAGCGGGGAAATTCTTCATGACTTACATGCAAATGATTTTGTAAGGACCGGGTGCTGAATTGCAGCAAATGTAGTCTCCTTCTTTTATAATTGCATGCCTGAAGTAAGCGTTCTTGTAAAAGCTGACTGTAATGGATCTGAAGCAGCTCACTGAAGTTTCATTACCTTAGTAATCTAAACCCCTGAACTTGTAGATGTAGGTAATGCAATCTGGTCTTATTTTCATTCATACCTTAGATATTTCTTCCATGTATGTTTGTCAATGCAAAGGTTAAACACCAAGACAAGGCCATCCATTATTTGAGTACCTTATGTATTTTATTACTTCTTATGCTGCAATAAGCATCGTAACTATTTTGTATATCCATATTTCATTTTTGTCATAATAGTAGTTTTCAAATGGCTTTCTTATTTTCTCTGGGAATTTGGGAGTCCTTAATGTAAGTTGCCTTGCTATCTTTCTCTTTGTGGAAATCCTACTGAAGTATTTAGGACTTGTACCTGCACCACTTAAAAATAACATATTCTTCATTAAGAATTTCCATGACAACACTGTGTATTATTAAATCTGAAAATGCTAAATGCTTTTGGCTTTTATCAGTGCTCTTTCCCAGCCAGCTGAATGCTGTTCAGTGGTGCAGTGTGTCATCTAAAGCAACATGTATTAGCGCTTAAAGTTTTTGTCTCAATTATTCTTTTCATCTTGATGCCTCCTGGAAAAGCAGTTGCATTTGATCAGATCCAAACTGTTTGACAAAGCACAGATAAGATAACAGACTACATCTGAGTTACTAAAACGACGAAGTAAGGCTTGCCTGGAATCTTTGTTTATCCACCAGCTCTGCCCAGTGAATGTCTTTCCCTGTGTAGTCAGAAAATTGTAGTATTTGTAGTATTTCTCTTCTTTTCTCTGGGGAAGCTAGTGCTGGGCAAAACACATGTTAGGAAGAAACATGAGGAGCTGTTTTTTCCCCCCTGTAAATATAATGCTTCTGAGTGTATTACAGCTTTACGTGTAGACAATGCTATCATGCTTGTTCTGAAATAACAACACATAGGCTGTGTCCAGTTCTAGGTTCCCCAGGACAAGAGAGACATGAAGCTCCTGGAGCAAGTCCAGTGAAGGGCTACTAGAATGATTAAGGGTCTGGAGCATCTCTCCTATGAGGAAAGGTTGAGGGTGCTGGGTCTGTTCAGCCTAAAGAAGAAAAGGCTCGAGTGGGGAACTGATCAAAGTATATAGGTATCTGAAGGGAGGGTATCAAGAGAATGAGGCCAGACTCTTCTCAGTCATGCCAGGTGATAAAACAAGAGGCAATGGACACAAACTAAACCACAGGAAATTCCACCTGAACATGAGGAAGAACTTCTTTACTGTGAGGGTGACTGAGCATTAGAATAGGATGCCCAGAGAGGTTTTGGAGTCTTCTTCCCTGAAGATATTCAAGAGGCATAGGGACACAATCCTGAGCAATATGTGCTGTAGGTGACCCTGCTTGTGCAAGGAGGTTGGAATAGGTGACCTCCAGAGGTCCCTTCCAACCTCATCCATTCTGTGAACATGTGGATTTTAATTTTCACTATGGCCAAAAAAACATCTCTATAAAGTTGAATGTAGCTATAATTTAAGGCATAGGCACTTGCCCCTTATTCCTAGCTAGAGGAAAATCTCATTTGCTCTCTTCCTTCTATCTGGGTGAAGTTATCCTCTCGCAGTGGCAAGCTGCAAAGGCTGCGCACCACTGCTAGCAGTGGGTTTCACCTATTAATTGGTTTACTTCACAGATTCCATTGTCATCAAGGGGATGTCTAGAGAAAGGGAGCTTTCTCCAGTATTAGATAGCATGATTTTAATGATTTTGACAAGGTTGGAAGAGCATCACTTCTTATAAGGGTGAAATTGAAGGCACTTGATGGAATCTTCACCTTTTGTTTAAATAAGGGGATCTGCATGAAATTTACTTTTACTTCACAATAAATGTTGTTGATAACAAACTTGCTGACTGAAGATTTCCCAGTTGATCTCCCAGTGTTTTTCCTTTCTTTTCTTAGCGCTACAAGATTTGCAAGGAGATGTTGCGTATTACACTCTCTTCTTGAATTCTACTGATGATGAAAGAGCTCTGAAGATCCAGGCTGATGTAAACTCTATAGTCATAAGCGATTTGCTGCCCAACACAGAGTATGAGATATTTTTTGAAGTTTTTAATGGAGCCCACAGCATCAACAGTGACGTTGTGCATGTGACTACCTCGGATGGAGGTTGGTTAGCCGTGAATGTGGCTTGGCTTAAAATCTGAGAAAGAAATTGATTGATTTTTGTTGGGGTTGAGATCAGTCATCCTTCCATTATAAAATTTCCGGTATAAAAGAAATAAAGGCTAAAATGCTTAAGTGCTGGTTGTCATCACGTGGTCGATCAATAAACAGTCCCACTGCGACAGAAGCAAAAGCTCTAATAGCGGACATTAACCCAGTTTTTTCTCATCTTCTCCTGCATATTCCTATCTGTGTGCACTAAGTTTGGAACCGAGTTCATATCAATAAATGGTGGAACTTAGAAACAATTAATGGGCATTTTAAAAGATTTGCTCTGTGAAGCGATGTGCTTTTCACATGACAGTCATACAGAGGGCCTTTCCTGAGTCACCAGGAAAGACTTACACCAGAAACTCTAGGTGTAAGTTCAGCCCCTAAGAAAATTCTTTATGAGTCATTTCTATGCCAGTGGGCAAATGTGGGGTGGAGGGAGGTTGAGGATAAAACAATAATTAAAAAATTGTGCACCAGAAATGTGTTTAGAATGGTCTTTCTAATCTTTTTGCTTTATAAAGTCTCATTATAAACATTATAATATCATTACCTCAGAAGCAAGTGTTCCAGGTCATTAGCAAAGCACTTTAAGTGAGAATTCCATTTTCTTTCTGATGCCAAAGGTCAGCACCTTTTGTTTATAAAATAGAATCAATCGTAAGGGCAATTTTTCAACTCGTTCCTATGATAAAAATAGGGGTTTGCATGGTTATTTCTGACATGCTTAGATAATTATGTAATTTAACGCTAAGGGAGGTGTTGTGTGGGGTTTTTTATTTAAGTAAGTGTTAGACTTCATCATTACCTGTAGTAATCAACATTGAAAACCATTTACATAATGACAATATTGCATATTGCTTCATATTGCTTCAGCTATAAGGCTGATAATGTCACGTTCCACCAGGCATAAAGTATTTTAGTCTCAGGTTATGCTTTAAAAGCAAAATGCTTCTTTTTCTTTTTTTCTTTCCTCTTTTTTTTTTTTTTTCTTTTTTACTCTTTTTTTAAGAATTAGGATTGGGGCAGACAGAAAGAATAATATTTGTATGTTGGAAGTGCAGATGGGTGAATAATTTATCATCGTATCTCACTGGCCACATACTACTGATGATTGACACTATGCTGCCGTATAAAGCATTTTGCCATCAGCTCTCATGGTTTCTAACTGAGAGTATAATAAGCCAATTTACAGAAGACTACAGACTGTGATAACTTCATCAGAGGCAAGCAGATAAGCAGTGAACCCTTTGCTAAACCTAAATACTAATCTGCATTTGGTTAAACAAGTGCTTTTGCAGAGACAGCTGGAGTTTATTCAGTTTCTTCCTTTATTTCTAGAGCCTGAGGGCATGTTCCCTCCAGAGGTTGTCATCATCAACAGTACAGCTGTACATGTCATCTGGACATCACCTTCAAACCCAAATGGTGTGGTCACAGAGTACTCCATCTATGTAAATAATAAGCAGTACAAGACTGGAATGAACGAGCCGGGCTCCCTTCTTTTAGCAGATTTGTCTCCATTCAGTGTATATGATATACAGGTTAGAATATCTTTTCTGAGTTGTGTAATATACTTCAGGTTTACATAAAATATGTGTATTTCCAAGCAGAATACTGTTTCGTGAATTTCTTTACATATGTGGACATATATTTGCACTGATGTTTGTGTGCATATACATACAAGGCAAAAATGTATTTTCAGCATATTTTAGGTGTGTGTACACTTTTCATAATACAAATTTCCATTATCTTTTTTCAGACCATCAAAACTCCATTTACTTTCCCCTAAATGCTCTGTGCTACATTAGCAAAGCCCCAACATATATTACAAAAGAGGCGAAGATTCTACTCCTACTCATTAAAAGAAAATTGCAATTGTTTTAGAAATATCAGGCATGCATAATATATCAGCACAAAGAAATAATGATGTTGCATTTGTCATCCTTTTACCATCCTTTTTTCTCCTGAAATCATAGTAGTACTTTTTATGCTGTTAAAAAGTACAGTATTTTCCCTTTGCTTTTCCCATCTTTGCCTCTCTATTCATATACCTAACAAAAGGCAAAATACTCTGTGCAGAGTAATAGGAAAAAAAAATCTTTCTATCCCTAAGTTGTATTAATACATTCAAAAAATGCAGTTTGACACTTAATTGTAAATATTCCTATTTCATTCAGGTTTCATTGGAATTATATATGAGAAAGACTTAGTAGTACCACACATACTTCATTCTGAAACTGTGCATCCCATTACCACATAAATAAACATCACAGACAGGCACACGGTAACAGATTTCTGTGTTCCAGCCCCTCTGAAACAGCAAACCTCCATCCATGAATACACATATGACTTTCTGAATGCTGCTTGGAAACACATTCGTCTTTTCTCAATAACAATGCAAATTCAATGCACTGCCTCACTTATAGACCCTCTATATTAATTTACTATGGCCACCTTCTGTTGCTTGAGATGTTAATTATTCTTCTCTTCTGCTTTCCAAGTCTTTATACTGGACTTATATTTGCAGCAGTATGATAGGTAAAACCAAAATAAGCTGGGGTTTGGGTTTATTTTGTTTTGATTCTTTTTCTTGTCCTAGAAACAGTGTTACTTTCAATGCACGTGTGTCTCACTGGTGATCTTACTGCATTATCTTTCATACTTTGTGCTCTATTATTTTGAGTAATTTATCTGTTAACAATGCAAACCACGTTAGCACCCTACACTAGCTATTTCACTTTGCCTCTGCTTAGTTTAATCCCAAGCATTGAAGGAATAAGGTTTTAGTTCTCTGGCATTTTTAATAACAAAGTGTATGATTCCTATTTGCATTTTGCACTTTTAATTTTACACAATAGACGTGAAGGAATAGAAAATACCAAGAAAAAAATATCCTTATTTTTACATCAGAATATATGGTAGGCATAGGAAACTTACTCAAGGCCCCAAATCAGAGTAACTTTTATTAGTATTGTGTACCAGATTCTACCTATGCATGCAGAAAAACAAATTCACTGCAACTCTGTTGGTGATAATAGGTACCAACAATTGGTGCCAGAGGGCCTCATGTGCCCTTGTTTTGAAAATGGTCTGAGAAGATATGATACAGTGAAGTACATTGCAAAGCTGCAGTATTTTTCTGGCTGTATTAAACCTGTTAAATGGAAAAGAATAAAATCATGGGTGAAGAGAGAAGTCTAAACTGCAGCAGACCTGAATAATTTCTGCAGCTGAGTATGTAAAACTCATGTTCTTCTTCATCAGGTTGAAGCCTGCACGGTGTATGCCTGTGTGAGGAGCAATGGGACCCAGATTACAACTGTGGAAGATGAGCCAAAGCAGCTGTCAGCACCCATTATTCACGTAATTGGCTCAAGGTACTATGCTATAGGTGGTTTTCATATATCAGAGGAATTTGTAGCTGGAACGGGGACCAGAATTTAAGGTTGTCTTCTCTCAATTGAGAAGGAGCATAAAAGAATTATGAATGCACTTTGCAAAAAAATCTTTCGTAGTTGTTATTTTTGGTCTTAAAGTTCTTGGCCAAAAGAGTAATTGAAGAAATCTCACCCTTGGTTGATTGTACATGCCCATTTGGGTATCACTGTGCTGTGATAATAAATAAAGCGTAAGTGGAAGTAGTTAAGAGAAGAGGTGTAGGGGAATGAAAATTATCACATTTTGCTGTCAGTTGAGAAGAAGAAGATTAATGCTCAGGGAGCAATGCGATGCTGATAATGGAAACTTAGAATAATTGTGGGTAAAAAAAGTCACCTATCACAACAGTAAGAATTAGTAAGCTATCTTAAAAGGCATGCATATCTATGTCTCCTTGAACCACTGTTTGCAGTCTGCCTATCCACTACATCCACAAGCATTGGCAAACTTCTTAATTGTAGAGTAAGTTTCAGATTTGCAGTCCTTAGAAGCATCCAAATAGTAACATATACAGTGATTCTTTGGGAGTTAACATCTTCCAAATACAGACTAAAACTAAGCTCTCGAACACATTTTTCAGAATTACACCAACAATAAAACAGTTTGCCTCCTGTGTTTATAGTGTTGTTCATGTGAATTTATTACACTTCTGGTAGAGTATTCTCATTAGCACTGTTTCTTCTATAGAAAGAATTTTGGTTTTTTTAATTAAGTAACAAAAATCTAACATCTGAGCCTTCAGAAATGGCGAGCAGAATGGATTTGCTTCTCCAGTCTCTTAAGGACTTTGGTTTGCTGTTTATTATGACTAAATTTTGCTTGAATTCAGCGTTTGTCTCTGTATAAGGATGAAATTAGGCTTGCTATTTTTCTGTCACACATACAGATATAGTCAAAGCTTGTTTGATGATAAGAACTCAATTCAGGATCTCATCTTTTGCCCTTGGCTTTAACTTCTGTATGCCTTTGTCCGTATTGTCTCTACTGCAAATACTTACGTGTGTTTCTGCTATTATATATAGACTAAATATGTCATAACCCATGAATGCAAAAGGATCAAAAATGCCTTCCTACTTTATAATCTGCTCAGCCAGAAACAGACTCTGTTTCTACACTGCCTTTTCCTACATGTCATATTATCATCAGCTGTTCTTATATCCCAAAAGAATACTAACTACTGATCGATTGCCAGGACATGTCTGGCCGTGGCCTACACGTGCCCCGGGTAGTTCATTTATTTGCCACGGTGGATTTGCTAGAGTGGAATTTAATCAATAGCTAATTCATTAATTCTGGTCCTCGAGTATGTAGGGATTGTGCAGTATAAAAATGACTGGCTGGCTTCAGCTTTGATTGAAATATGACAAACACTACAGCTGACAGTTCCAGCAGGCGCTGGGCTGAATATGTATTTTGCTTATTTATCCTCCATAAAAGAAAAAGCTGGGGGAAAAACACAGTTTGTGTGGACAAGAGAACATTTTAACACATATCTGTCATCAGAGAGAGAAAAAAGGCATTTCTAGAGTATAGACTCGTGGGATACCTGAGATACAATACAGACTGTGCAGTTTGTCTTTAATTGGAATCATGGTGGGTTTTCCCTCCTCTGAATCAGTTTGGGGGGCTGTATTATTGATGAGAATGCTGTAGGATAATGTCTTTGTAGCATTCACAAATAATTGTTTTAAACTTTGCCTCAAGGTGCTGCATGACAGAAATTATAATTTCATCCACCGACTTAGAAGTCTTTCTAATAGCAGCTCCATCCACACTGCTCTAATGAAGGTTATACCACGAGAGCCATTATAAATACCTTACTTTTCCACCTCTTACAGTTAATAACTCAGCTTCGGGCTGAAACTTGGCACAAAAGGTCGCAGCCCTGGAATGATTATTTTATAATGCCAAACTTCAAAGAGAAAACAGTATGGGACCCAATCCTGAAGTCCTATGTCAGGTTCTGGTTTGTTACGTTTCTTGTCTGGGTTTTGAGGTTGTTTTGTGGGTGGTGGACAGGTTGCATTGGCCACATATAGGTAGAAACAAATCCTATTGAAATTAAATATGCTTTTTGAGGGGTTTTTATTCTTTTTTTAGTTAGAACACCAGAGTTTGTCTCTATGGAGAAGTATCATATTGTATTATACAGTTTGGAAGGGTCTCTCAGTACTCCATGTATATGGATGCTGACTTAAAGTTTGGGTAGTGGATTCAGTTCTCATGGTATGTTGGAAAACAGTTCATTCTTCTTTAAAATACTTTTCTTCTTTCTCTTTTTCCTTGTAATAAAGCATGCTTAGGGTTTTTTCTAATGACAATATTTAGTAGCAGCTTTGCTCCTTTCCGAAAAGTGAAGCACAATGCAGATGAACCCTGCTGGCAGTTCTATTCAGTGCTTAGTTAGAAGTTTGATGGCTCCAAAAATAGCCATAAACTACGGAAAATCCTTCATAGCTTCATGCAGAAGGGTCCTTTATGCACTTTTGGGGGAACCAAAAACCGTGGTCAGGGCATAATAGAAAACGCAAAGAAGCTCAAGCCATGGGAGAAAAGCTAGGTGAATTCTTTGGTTTGATGCACAGTATCATGGGGCTTAAGAAGGTTTCTGTATGAGCTGGAGGAATTATTTCAAATTATCATGTTAGTGAGAAAGATTTTAGAACAAAAGGATAAAACATACAGCACTAAGTTGTTGGGATGATGGTATTTGCTCAGGAGTTCTAAAGGAGCTCAAATATGAAAGTGCCAAACTGCTGTGCTGTGTAAGATACCTTTTAAATTGGTCTTGGTACTGGAGGAATGGAAGAAGAGACAGTGTAGTATAGATTTCTCCAAGGTCTTGGGAATTAAAGACAAGTAAGTCTGATTTTCCATACTGGTAAAATGGGCAGAAAGTTAAAAAAAACTTAAAGTAAGGGATTCAAAACTATGTGAATAAACATGAAATGCTGGGGAAGGCGTGTTGTGGAGTCATGTCTAGCTGACCTATAACAAACTAACCAGATACATTCAGAGGACAGGCAAAACACAGAAGTTTCTCACATATGCTCTGTTTCACAGAACTTTCCCTCAAGTGTTCAAGACATGGAGGACAACCCACTTGCTCTCCCTGCTTTAGTAATGGGAAAAACAAAGCACAGGAAGATTTCTCTAAGACATCTGTAGCAACAGCAGAAGTGTAATGCAATTTATCAGACTTTCTGCAGTGTGTCGTACCGCCTCTCTAATTATGTTAGCACTGCAGTCCATGATACAGCAGGTAGTTAACTCTTGTGCAGTAGTGCTGAAGCAGTTGCTCAGTGTGGGTTGTCTCCTGAGGAGGAAAGTATTTTATCTGCTGGTCATTAATAGCAGCAGTGTTCCCTGTCTTAAGAGTGTCAGGTGAATGCTGTGATTTTTCTGTGATTTTTAATTCCATCTGATGAAAGTAAAGTCACTGAATCTTAGATTTGATGTGATCTTTTAAGAATTTAGCACTTACGTGATGAGACTAACACAACTTTCATTCTCAAGACTCAGAAGTGAGGCCTTGTTATATTTTAATCTTCATAATTAAACCTTTACTACTGTGTGGAGGAAAAAAAATAACGAAGAGTTCTTTTCATGACTCATGGACAGTTGAAGCTGGTGATACTTGAATCAGGCAAAACCCAGAGTGTTATTTCCAAAGTCTGGTTTACCAAAATGTATCTGATGTGATATCAAAACTCTGAAATACTGATATTTTTCATGGATAGAAGAAAAAATCTACATGGAAATGCTGGAATGAATTATCATCACATGCTTGAGCCATAGGATTTCAGTTTACTCTTGTTGCACCAGAAGCAAATACACCTTTGTGGATCCATTTTAAATTGGTCTTTATCTTCTGGAAGTGCTGCAGTGCCTCGTGGACCTTGTAGTGTGAAGCTGTTTGTTTCTGGTTCAGCTGCCTTTTCTAGGGAGCCCCACTTCACTATTTTCACCACACTGACAACAGTCACCCAGCACTTGAACTATCAGAAGTTACACACGCTTGAAGTTCTCTCTGGGTAGAAAAGGATTATACTTTAGACACCAGGTTTTCTAGAGTCATCTACGCCTAGAATTTTTAAGTCTACTTCTGTAGTTCAGGCTGTGGACACTTCCCAGTACAAACACAGTTTGCCATGTGTGGGGAACATCAGAAGGTGTAGACATAACTGAAACATTCATAAGACTGTGAAGGAGTTTGCTTATCTGTGGGTTGTTACTGGAAGATGATGCAGAGTTTTACCCTTTCGGTGGCACTGGTCAGTGAGCTCCCATGCCATGTAGTTTTCTTGTGCAGCTATAGCTTTGCTGTGTCTGCCCCAAATGTTTATCTATAAATTGAATAATAATAAAGTGATTGCTTGTTAAAAGAAAGAAATACCTGCTGAGCACTGCAGAAAAGGCAGAATGTTCAAATCATTGCATCAATACATAGGCTTAATTTGAAATTATGTTAGAGAAAAATATGACTTGCAAAACTGCAAAAACTAGCACAATGTTCTGTAAATACACCCTTGAGGGTCTGAATGAAACCTGCAAAAAGCAAATAATTAAAAAATATGGCTGGGAATTCTTTCTTTGCTCCTGTGATTTATACTGTGTAAAGACCAGGACAGAGCTCAAATGGCATTTATAAAGGTTGAAGTAGTACCTTTCTTTTCTTTTTGCCTTTTTTTTGTGAAGTTTATATAGTATATTTTTTTGCTTTCATATTTTTAAGTTGGGTCCCATGACATTATTTAAACGTATACATGTGTGTATGTGTGTTCATGAGCATGTGGTAGAGTATATGATGAATGCAAAATAGCCATGCATAGAATATGGAATTAAATCGGTGGCTCAGATGAAGATCTTGGAATGAAAATGGTGACTCTACAAGTCACCTATGAAGTTATTCCCTCACAGGTGACATTAATTCCTGTTCTGCAAAGGCTTATTGTGGTGTGTATTCCTCTGTTTGTACCTCAAGGAAGTGAAATAATAGCTCAGATATTTTTATTCTGTAAAGATGTCAAAGTTTATCTCAGCAGCTGCTGTTTCACTGTAACATATTCACTTTAAATTAATGCTAATTTATGATGTCACTGGCATTCTGACAGTGGCAGTGTAATTGGGACATGGAGATTAAGAGGTACTTGGAGCCTAAGTATATGCTATGCAATGTTGTTGGTCCTCATATTGATTTACATATAGCAGTGGGATCTCCTTCTTTCTGGCCGAAGAGAGCCATAGTGAAAGAAATTTGTGTCTTATGCAACATTCCAGAGTGATTAAGCAAGAAATGAAGTTTGAAATACCAATGTAAAATGAGTGTATTATAAGAAAGCAAATTTCTGTTTTAAATGTCCTTTTTGCCTTTTTTGTTGTAATTGTAATATTAAGTGAGATTTTGGAGCAAATACCTGCAGATTTTTAGTAGTAACAGGCATGCTACAATTTAACATGATTTTTCTCTTAAGATACTTTCTTCCTTAAACTGGTGATGGTCTGATGTCAAACCTGAAATCAACAGCAGAATTTTGTTTCACAGACAGTCTCTTGTGGGCTGCTGTAGTCATGCTTTTGCACTCAAAGTTAGAAGTCTTGAGCCTTCTTAAGTGTGATAACACTTGCATTTTTTACTTCTAGTTTTACGTCAATGGCAATGCCTAAGCACAGAAGAGAAGTTACTGGTTACTGGTGCTGTGATGAGTTCTCTTAATTCTGTGTTGAAGAATACAGTTCAAAGTAACATTCACTTTTTCATATAATGTTTCTGAAGGCAGGGAAAAGGCAAGATGAACACAGCTCTGCTTTAAATGGTGGCTGAGCACAAGCTGCACTAACGACAGCTCAGAGGTCAGAGGGTGGTCTTTTGCCCCCCCAGCTGCTCATCCTTTACTAGGTTCATGTTTGAATTGCCCTGACAATACTTCATGTACACGTTTGCTATAGGAAAGAGTAAAGTGCTAGTTTATTACACATAAGTTTCCAGAAGTATGAATGAGATATCTTTTGAGTAGCAACCTGTAAGGATTTTGATTGCATGTGTGATTTGTTTTCCCAGAGTATTTGCACATATTGACCCTTTTCTAAAAAACTTTTACACCTTTTGGTTATTAAAACAGCTGTGAAATTCACCAGCCAAAGGAATATTTTGGGCACTTCAAAATAATGCACTCTGGGTGAACTAGTATAAAATGGAACTACTATATGCTAATCCTTTAATGTAAATATCCATAGAAGCACAAATGCTTTCAATTATTTAACAGATGTTAATTTTTTGCTTATTGTAGATCTCTTCAAATCAACTGGGCATCACCAGGGCAGCCAAATGGCATTATCCTGGGATATGAACTCTTACGTAAAGCGTGGCAGAGGTGTACCCCATCAAAGGCTCCAAGGAACAGCAAAAGTAATAGCATGTGCATCTCGTTAGAATGTAAAAAGCATGAAAATATCTGTGGAGAAGTCTGTTACCATCCAGAGCTGAAGGTACATATATATTCTTAAGTTAGTGATGTAATGAAACATTATACTTTTTGGGAAGAAGTGTGTAAACCAAACCTGTAGTTATCAGAGGAAGGGAAGTAGAGGATTCTGCTTCTTTTGGTATTTTAAAGTCAAGGCTTTGATACATATCTTGAAACTTTTTTAGAAGAAATATAGATGTTTGAGCTCATCACAGGGATATCTGTACAAATAACTCCAGCAGCATATGTGAGTCTACTGATGACAAGTAATTCTGTTGTCTTAAACCTGTGAGTGTTGTCATTCTTTCTTCTTTCAGAAGAAAGGAATTGATTAGCATTTATGAATATGTCTTGCATTAGCATTTTGGTTTGGACCAATAGTGCAGTTCTGAAATGAATCCCCAGATTGTTTTCATTTACTACATGTTGGTTCAGGGTAGAAGTGGTTTTAATACATGCAAACTAAATCCCTTGCACAAGAAGCTAAGCCAGAACCCGTGTGTCAAAACCCCTTCAAATATGCTCTAGCTCTGGATGGGGAACTTTATGTTCCCAACCACCCTGTGCACCAGCTCACTTTACAAAGATGCATCTGAAGTTTCTTCCCTTTGTAAAGCTTTGTTCCATATGTGTAATGGCAGATGTTCATCCCAAGGAATCGGGCTGTATCTGATTCAAAGTAAATCTCACAAGCCACGTGTAATGGGAGTTTGAGAAATGGAACTTCAGTATCAACCACTTGAATCCACTGATCCAATCCCATTATGACAAATTACATAGTGGGTGTATGTGTATTTAGATCTTAACTCAGCTGGCAAATCTCTGTGTGTACTTTTGCATCCCACTTGGAACAATCAGTTTTGCTCAGCTGCGTGTCGTAGGTCACACACTGTAAACTACTAGAGGAGATTTTTTGCCAGCTTAAGTATTCTGTGGAGCACGTGGTGGTAGTTCATGTGGCTCCTTTGGCATAAAGTGATTGCATTGGACCACTTAGAGGCCATAGGAAATTCTCCAGGTGTATGCAGTATTTCAAAACACCAGTAAAACTAGAAAGCTCCTCACTGCGTGAGGAATCAGTCCTCAAAGCCTGCATGGCAAATAGCAGTTATTAACATGACTTGCTGTTGGTTCCCCCCCTGCCCTTAAATTCTTCCTCGGCTAAATGGTTAATGACCATATTCTCCAGTACAGAAGATCTATTTAGATTCAGCTACAAGTGGGTGGCTGTTACATGACAATGAGGAGCAGCCCTGAATGGGATCCATTGTGATTTGTCAGATATATTTTTAAATTATGGCTATTTTCAGGTTAATCTTCATACGAGTTCCTGTTTAGGACTTGGATCAATAGCGTAGCGGGAATCTGTAATGGTTTTTATTGACAAATGAGGTAGAAAACTCTTAGTTTGAAAGTAAGATTTAATGTAATGGAATAGTGTCCCTATTTGTCAAACGCATCATCGCATGTTCTGTGACTAAAGTAAACAATATTTATTCACCAGATTCCCTGTCAGACAAGACAGTAATTAAGGGAGCAAGTTATTTGAGGGGTCCAGATTAAAATAGAAATCATTCCAGCCAACACAGCTTTAGCTTTTGAGTTCCCTTGAAAGCAGTACTATGCTAAATGTATGTAATTCTGAAACCTTGCAAGTCAAATATGGGCATTCCTTTGTTCTAAAAGGTAAATTTACTTATTTCAGGGTTTTGGCTTGGTAGATTTTTTAGTAGATCTTTGAATGTTTATGAGTTAAATTTGTATTATATTAATTTTAGACATTTTCTTCTCCGTTTTTGTTTTTTCAGCCTTTGTGCGTTTATGGTATCTTTGAGCTTGGAGAGTGTCCATTTATTTTTACAGCTTCCTGACTTTCTAACTTTTTCTAATTAATTTTGCATTGTTTTGTTATAATGGTCTCCCTGTATTCTCACAGTCTGTGGTTAGGGGTGGGTGCTATTTGCTAAGTAATGGCTATATAAAAAACGACCAGAAGGTCCACAGGAAACTGAAGCACTCATACATAAAATGACCTGGGATTAATTTTTGTGGATGAATTGATTAGAATTCCCCTCCCAGTACTTTGTCTGGTTTGCTACATGTATCCGCACTAGGCATCCAAAATGCTTGTAAGAGATACCTACAGAGCTCCTGGCACATCCATGTTTCTCTTAAACTGGAATGTGTGACAGCGACAGCTTAAGGCCTTATGTGGCAGATCTCTGTCACACATTTATAGAGTTCACTGTCAGTCTATGGCAGCATTTATGGTACTAGAACAGGCTTCCCAGGAAAGCTGTGGAATCACTGTCCCTGGAAGTGTTCACACACCGTGTAGACGAGGCCCTCGGTGACATGTTTTCGTGTGGGCTTGGCAGTGCTGGGGAATGGTTGGACTTGATGATCTTGAGGGTCTTTTCCAACCTAGTCAATTCTATGATTCTATGCTAGTATATGTGTATCCTATATTCAACAGTCTACTGCACAGAAGTGAAGAAAAGCCACACTGACCAGCATATGCTTGTTCTCAAAAGAAAAACTCTCCTCACAATGCTAGCTGCTATTCATAGAATCATCGAATGGTTTGGGTTGGAAGTGACCTTAAGATCATCTAGTTCCAACCTCCCCACCATAGGCAGGGACACCTTCCACCAGACCAGGTTCAAAGCCCCATCCAACCTGGCCTATTTACCATACATTAATTACACAGCCAAATACAAAGGAATGCCACTGAGCAACTTAAGCAATATTCAGATCCAGAGTAATAATTTTTTTGTTGTGGAGTTCTCATTTTTGCTCAGGTCATTTATTGAACCTTATATACAAGGACACAATGAGTCTAATTTTCTTCTTACAGCTTCCTTCATTTCAGGAATATAAAGTGAGAGGAAAACCAGGTCTTTTATACAAATACATTTTGGAGATACATCTTGGGTTATTTATTAATATTTCTTTATGGATTTATGGCTTACATTTGGCATCATCAGCTCGCTATTGCAAGGCACTGCAGAAAGAGGGATATTATAATTTCTTCTTAGGTAAGAAATCACCAAAATATGATCCATTCCATCCATAGCAACCAAAGTGTTTCTGTAACAGGAATATAAGGGGGTGTTTTCACAGTGCAGCAGAGCAGGATGCAGATAGTCTTCAAGTAACCTTGGCTAAGCTGTGCAAGTTACATAGCAGAAGGTGCTGAACAGCCTGGGTGCAGCATTGCACTGGTATGTGTGTGCTGCATTTGGGATCCAGGTTAGTATCTGTGCATCACACTGTGCTGGGTAAATAAACTAACTTGCTCAGAGCTGTCCTGGGAATCTGTAAAACAACAAATGACCTTTTCACTACAAGGGATCTATGTACATGCACATTCATGGGATCATGTGGGCCTGATATTAAGCCTAATGTAGACCAAAAAAAGATTCCCACTATCCTAAATAATCATTGCATCAGATCCCTACTTCTTTTTCTAGTTATCTAGTTTTCTGCTCCAGCATTAGAAACCGTTGTTATTTTAACTAAAGCTAGCAGTGCTATGCCTGGTATCCTTGCCCTGGAGTATCCTTACCCTCTTTGTAATTGGACATGGAGTTCTGTTTCTAGAGAACTATATCTCATCTATAACATGGAGTTATAATTCTTGAGTGCAGAAGGAATTTGGAAAAGGTTTTGTGGGTAGTTTTGGAGAAAAGCTGAGAATGCACTTTTGTTTAATTTTGTCAGGTGCCAGGAGGGTCCCCATGTCCTGACAGTAACAGACCTGTTCTGCTTGGGTGTTTCCAAGCTGGCAAAAGTTACAGTCTTTTCATAGCTGTTTTCAGTAAGGTGTGATCCATAACTCTACCCATATTTGAAATCTCGAAACAGACATCAGCTTACAGAGCTCATACCATGGGGACTGCAGAGGCGCACATCAATTAACAAGAGAATGTACCCTAGCTTCTGCTGTCAGGGACCATAATCTCAGTAGTGATGGGGAAAGCATTCCTGTATTACCCATGTAGCTCTCAAACTGTCCTTCTGCTGTTACTGGCATCCTGAGGTGAACACTGAAAATAATGAGACAGGTACAGTAAAAGAAGTAATTAAAACAGTGGCATAAAGGCCAATAATTTCTCTGCACAATGGATCATGAGCATGAACATCCACAGTTAAAAGGGTCCTGACTAAAGTGTTGAGACAACTTCAGCCCTTTTTATTTTCAGTAGCAACAAACTGTATAAATCTGCAGTTAATGAACTAATCAAGCATAACTGTGACGTTACTGGGGAGTACAGGCTTACCTCTTTACTCATTGTAATCAACATGTGCCATTTGTTAAAAACACCAGCAGGACTCTTCTCTTTAAGGAGAGGAGGAGCAAAATAGTGGACTGATAGCTGCCCTCAAAGGCATGATTTTCGGGAGTGAAAACTAACATACCTTGACACTGGTGAAGGATATTCCATCAATATTTATGCAAAATTTACTATTAGTGCTAGCAATATTTTGCAAATTCTTCCAAGTTCCTTCAGGCTTAGAAAACCTTCGAAAAGAGCACACTTCATGTACAGTGTGTGTTGTAACACACCTGAAAGACAGGAGATGAAACTCGGTAAGATAATATATAGCAATTTGTAACAGAATAACAGTAATTTCTGCTTATGGATTTTAGATCTCAGGCTGTTCCAATCACCAAAAGAGAACAGCAGTTTGACAAGAGAAGTGGGTCAGTAAGTACTCTTGGAAAAAAGGGTGTCTGCATAGATTCAGAGGTAATTTAAATAAACCAGAATGAGCCTTGCTAATTTAAAATATTCCCTCTCACATGAGAACATGATGGGTCAATCATTACTCTGGTGTTTGCTCCACAGGCAGAAATTTTTAATGAACTCCTGTAGCTAATAGGAATTCCTTAGAGTGTTTTGTGAATTGCTATTCCACAAAGTGGCTCTGGCAGCAAGCGTTTGACAAGAAGGATAAACATGGCTGCCTAGCACATCTGTTTAGTTGAGTAAATCAGTCCTAGCTCAACTGGCATGTGTCCACAGGGCCAGATAATATCCTTTAGCAAAGTCTTCAGCAAGCAGAGGGATTGGGGATGACACAATTTTAATTAAAAGAGAGTGGCATAGGTAAGTTTAGAGTATTTTTAAAACACGTTAAAATGTTGTGTAATCCTGCCTGCCAGATTTGATATCTCGTTACTCTGTGCTAGTGTCATGGCTGACTGGGCCTTTCTCAGGTATTGTAATAAGCCTTTCTTTATGCTCAGCCCTTCCCAATCCCTCTGCTCCTGGGCCAGAGTTCCTCTATGGGCTTGGATGGGAGGAGAAATACAGGAGTGATTTGTGAGTAACTCAGTCTAACATCTAATAAGGATGAACGTCTTGTATCATCTCCACAGATAGTAAAGATCTTCTGGTTAGCAAGCACGTGGCAAGCATTCAACCCTCTGTACAAGCGTGAGATCTCCAGCCTGCCTAAAATGATGGTGTCACTGTATCTTGATTGCTACAAGGCTTCTGCTTTCATCTACATACTAACACCATCCAGATGGGACTGTCACTTTTAGATCTAAGAGGATGAGATAATCATAACCTTTTGCCACTATAACTTTCAATCCATCTGCTTTTCTTCTTTGTCTATGACATAATTTTAGCATTACTTGAATGCATTTTATTTTATGGATTGATAATGCAGGCTGAATATCAATGCAAATAGAAACTAACCATCTTTAGAGGACTGCCAAAAAAGTGTTATTTAACAATTTACAGCCGACTACAGAGGATGTTGTGGAGCTACATAATAATAGCACCAACCTCATCAATTGGTAGTGCCAGATGAGAGTCTGAATGTGTTTTAGAGCTAACTGGACCCCTTTTTGGAAACTGTCTATAGGGTATTGGGAAAGGAGCTTAAATAATTTTTAACAAGGAAAAGTGGCTGCTGCTGCTGCCATTGTAAAAAGCCTGGGTTATCAACTGGGGATTTTCTGAGGGAATTCAGGAGGAAAAGGAGAGTATCATCAGTAATAATGCAATCTTACTAATAATGTTCCAACCAGACTGATTTAGAGTTAGTACTAAAATGGCACTCCCAATGTCTGTGTGAAATACGCAGAGCAGCTGTTTCTACTAAGGATTCAGAAAAGAAGCAGCATTTCTTAAACCTGATGTTTCACATGGAAAGCAAAATGGTTACTCAGGCGTTTCAGCCTGGATAATGCCCAACAATGTGTGAGCTTCTTTAGCCGAAAGATAGAAAGACATGAAATTTGGGTGGTGTGCATCACTGTAAAGAAGGAAACAGTACAGGCATGACAAATGAAAGCCATGAAAAGAAGAGAAATTGGGCTAGACAGATCACAGAGGGAGACACAGTCCCAAGGGGCACACAAGTTGGGACCACGAATGTGTAAGCAACATGGATTTGGCCTCATACAGGCAGGTACAGCGTGTCATCTCAAGCTCAGGATGCAGCAAAAAGGACAGGTCAGAGGCTATTTTTTACAAATGTCAAGAATTGTTGCTAAATGTGATCTATTCTGAGGACAGTGACACAAACTACCCTATTTTGGTATTTTTAAGAATGCCTTTAAATGACTTGGAAATACAGCGAGACTAGGTAATCATCTAGGTTGCTTTGGAGCCAAGTGTAAATGAAGAAAAACTCAGCCTGAAGTGTGTGCCAGTCATAAAACGATATCCAAAAGGTAGGAAGCAGAGAAGAGGTGTAAAGCAGAGTTTTATTTGACATCTTAACTAATGATCTGGAAGAAAGAACAGTAAGTTAATTAAATTCATAGATTGGATTATATTACCAGTGACAAGGTGGACAGCAAAATAATATAATAAGGTCTACAGAGACTCAAAATTCCTGAAGAGAAAATGACTAAATTCGGCTACATTGGTAGTGTAAAACAGATGCTGAACGAGAATGTGTGCTGGAAAAGCAGAAAGCTGTGTGGCAATTCAAAGCATATAAGGTTATAAGACCTGCAAATATAATGAGAAAACAAGAATACCTTCTGCCCTATCTCTTGTTAACTTTGGGTTGCGTATTGTTTATGTAGTTAAATTCTAACTTCAGAACTTAACCTAATACTCCCAAGGGTGGTTGCGTAAAGGCCATTGGAAAGAGTAAAACAAAGCATCATCTTTCTGAAGTCAGAAAGAATTCGTTTCTGACTTAAGAAAAGTAAGACTGTTATCTATAGGCATGTATTTGTGTTAACATTATAACTGTAATACAAGTTAGCTGTCCTGAGCATAGTGATAGACATTTTTTTATAGGCATGTATTTGTGTTAACATTATAACTAATAAAAGTTAGCTATCCTGAGCATAGTGATAGACATTTTTAAACTTTTTCTTTTTGTCAGCTAGTAATTCAAATACCCAGAGAAACAAAAAGTCCTTCCAGAGGAACACTTTCTTTCTTTGCTGCTAAAATAACCTGATTTGTAATGTGGTTAAACTCAGGGGTGGAAGTGCTCTGTGTCAGAAGAAAACAAAGGAGTAACTCTGCTCTTTGTCTAGCTGTAGGAGGCATCCTCCTGGCTAACACAAGTTGCCCTGAGTGTAGGTTCTGGGTTTAGAGTTTTTACAATGATTTCACTGGCTGGTCTATATGATTTGCTGTGTACACCGTGTGCCGCTCCATCGACACAGGAGTAAGTGTACAAATAATTATTTGATTGTTCAGGCGTATCATTTTCTCGACAGCACCTCGAAAGAAGCCCACAGTTAAAAGGCCTTTTCAAAATTCATTTCCATGTAAATTTTATTTTGAAAAAAAGAAAAAAAAAAAGAACCCTTATATAAATACTATTCTCTTGAGATCACATTGACTGAAGAACCGTGGTCATAAATAAGTGATCGTGTGCTATAAGAAGTAAAATCCAGTTATTTTTATGCAAAAGAAAAACCATGAGCTCATATTGGGAAATACTGATTTTTAAGTTTTACGGGTTTCAGGTGACATGTTTTACCATAAATAAATAAATAAATGGGAATTGGGGATAAATGAAAAGGGTGAGGCGATGGTAAATTATATCAACATATTGCAATACTCCACATTGAGAGACTCAAACAGCCTGCGAGGCATATGAAGATGATTCATATTAATGGACTATTTTATTAAGGTGCAGTACGGTTGAAGGCCACAAAATAGCAGCATTCTGTCAGATACACACTAGTTTATTGAAGCCTGATAATGCTGGAGGGCACAGGGTTTTAGCCAACTTACATTTTGACTGCAGTCATATTAGTGTCTGTACTCGGGTGTGTTGTACATGTTTTTGTATATGTTGTTTTGCCAGAGAACACATTATGTTCTGTTTAACAGATACTGCCTTACAGCTATTTCTTTAACTACTTCTAGGTATGCTGTAATGGGATTCTGCACGACAATAAACCTGGCTTCCAATGCTGTGAGGACAAGTACATTCCATTTATTCTTGATTCACCAGGGGTTTGCTGTGGTGGTCAGATACATGCTGTGCAACCGAAACATCAGTGCTGTGGTGGTTATTACACTAAGGTATCAGCAGGTAAGAGACAACTCCTTTCCAGTGCTTGAAAGAAAAACAAAAGAACAAAGTTGATGTGTCTGTTAAACCAAGGAGAATGAAAACACAGCAATAAATGGGGGATTTGTCAAGATTCCTAGGTGTCTTTGAGACTTGTGTTCAATGGGATAAGCAGAGAAAACTGCACTCTGTTTATACAAGAAAGGCTTAACTGATGAAACCTGATGATTTGGTCATTTCCCAGAGAACTAATTTATGCCAAACTATACTTAATTGCAGTAAGTGCTGCATAATGGGGAGGGCAGTTCTGCTTAACAGGAACACCATCAGGCAATTTAGAGGTGCAGTTTAGTTCTCTGCTTGACTTGACCCCATGTGATTTTTCCTAGCCATTTCTTTTGTGGAACAATTGTTAGCATTTGGGTTTGATATTATGGATTACATCACTTCTACTTCTTTTCTCCATTGTCTACTCTTTGTTTCTAGCAGTGTTACAGATCAAAGAATACATCCCACGTGTATTATCTTGGATGGAAATTTATCCTTTCCATAAGGCTGATTGTACTTTTATGCTCAGAACTGTTTGGGAAGTTTGCCAAAACTCTTTGTGTCCTATTGTCCAGAGTTTGGTTTTCCAGTTTGTTGAAGGCTTTTTGACAGGGAGAGGGGAGGAGATCCCTTTCAGGGGGCAGTGTTCAGAGCATATATCTCTCTGTAGGCAATTGTGAGGTCAGGAGCTAAAATGCTTCCATTACTCATGGCCTGGCACACATTCCCTAGGCTCAGAAATGCTTGAATTTTTGCCAATACATTCAGCACATCCCAAGTTCTGATCCTTTGAAAAGTAATTCATATATCACAATATTAGAATGCCATCCATGATGTCACCAGAAAAATGCTATCACATGGAAGAACCAGAAAAGAGAATTCTGCTGGCCTCATTAATCTCAATGTGCTGAAATGGAGAGATTATACCGTGACCTCTGTCCCCATCCAGTGGTCTGTGTTAACTAGCTCAATGTTGTTTACATCAAGAAAGAAAAGCACAGTGAAACAAAATGTCTTATGTCTGAAAGTACTTCTTGTTCAGTCAGCAGTCCACAGGCATGAATAGCACTGAATGTTTGAACATGATTTTAAACTCTTTCTTTTTCTTGCCGCATTCTCTTTTTCCGTACTCTAAAGGGCAGCAACATGAACAATGTTGGTCACTTTTTTCTTCTTTATTTTTATAAGTATGCTAATAACCTCAAGCTAAATGTTAATGTAGGTCATTTTTTTGATAAGGATAACAATTAACTGGTAAGACTGCGTGGTAGCTTTCAGAGAGAGAACATTTTCAAGCCTAGCTTGGAATGGATCCCATTTTGAGAGGTTAATGAGAAGGTTACTGATCCTTTGTGTCTTATGTCTAATAGTTCTTTAAAAAAAAAAGTTTAACTTCCAGTAGATGTAAGCTACATTCTGTGTTTTAATACTTTCTCTGTGTAGCAGCTAAATTAGATTCTGAAGAATGCAGGAAAATATGCTGAAGTATCTAAATAGATTATATCTATTATACTCTAAAAAATTGTTCTCATTTTTTGTTTATTATGGACTTTATTTGATAAAGTTATTTATACAGGAAACTCTCTAAGCATACATATTTCCCAGATGTTGTTTGGCCAGCTTGATAGCTGTAGATGTGCTGAAGCACACTGGGCTGAAGGCATGAAGATTACAAATTAGGAAGGCAGGAATCTCAGTTTCTGAAACGGTAGCGCACAAAGAAGTGCAAACATCCATCCCAGAATTAAAACGGGAGGAGAGATTCTTAAAGCACAGCAGAACAAATAATGCTACTACCACCCAGGCACCTCTTTGGCAAGGAATGTGGGGGGAAAGGAAAGCAGTATCCTCCTTCATCTGTTACACTCGCACCACATGTTTATTCCCAACGAAAGCTGCATTGGGTTTGGGCATGGCTCTCTGTCTGTAATTCCCAGCCTTTTGGAAGAAAAGGACTTCAGATATTACTTCTGATGAGAAAAATCAGTTTTAAATGTCAGGCACATTTATTAACAATCAGGAATCCAAATACTTTAGTCACCTCTATTACCCATCTTCAACAGCAGAACAAAACCCCTACTCCTTCCAGATGAAAGCACAGACAGCATGGCAACACAGAAAGGTAGTAGAAAACTGTGTCTTCGAGAACACTGGATGAGATCAAGTACAGACAACAGTAAATGAAAATTATTGCCATTTACCATAATGTTTGTATCCTTTATAGCAGTATCTACTCCCTTCACAGCTCACAGTTTATCCCACTCCAGCCCAGCCCACCCCACCATTATGTGTTGGCATAATTGGCATATCCTAAGGTCTTTTTTCCTGCAAAAGCTTGTGCTTTTGCTTAAGTAGCAGCCAAGCCCACTGATTGTGATGGTGGTTTTTAATTTTTAAAGTGAGTTTAATCTTTAAGTTCTTTGGGAGATGAAGTCTTGAATAACACTGAAAAACTCTTTACACAATGTAAGTTAGTCCTTCAAAGCAAGACTGCAGTGATTTTGGAGGAGACAAGGAAATTTTTTGCTGAGAAACAGGCTGACTGTTCTGCTAGTCATAGCAAGAACAAACTCTATTATGTAGCTGCCTCCACTTAAAGGTTTTCAGTTGCACAATTATCATATGTACAGAAAGTATTTTTGTTGCTCTCTCAGTTTGTCTTTGTCATGCTTGCATTTTGATATCATACAAAGTCTTGACCCTGAATTCATGAATACATGTTTCTTTAATTATTATTACAAATTATTATAATACTGTCATAGCATTATGATGTACTGAGTGATTCCATGCCTTCAAGAGGAATATTTTGTACGTGAAGCTACTAGTGTGTGAACCCAAACTTGTTGCTGTCAGATGAAAGCCTCTCAGGGATTTGAAGAACAATAAATGCATGAAGCTTTTAATTGTATTCTTAAATTGACAGGAGAAGTATGTTGCCCTAACGAAGAGCAAAACAGAGTTTCAGTTGGAATTGGTGACTCTTGTTGCCAGGGAATGCCTTACTCCACATCGGGCAATCAAATCTGCTGTGGTGGATCCCTCCACGACAGTTTCAATCAGCAGTGCTGTGGTGGAGAAGTCATAAGCACAGATTTGGTCTGCTGTGGTGATGAAGAAAAAGGGACTGCACACAGACCTCTCATGGGTAAGTGATAAGTTTTCATGGAAGTCAGTCTTCATCTTTCTAAATCTCTTCTGTCACCAACCATTCAACAGTGACACACTCAGATACAAGGCCTGTGTGCCAGTTTGTTAAAATGGTGTTGGATTTTACTCACCGGTTCTGATAGACTGCAAAATGGTGAGCTTTCAATAACCCTTCCTTGCCTTCATCCAAAACCAGCAGGGGACAGAGACACAAGAAAATTCAAAAGGAGTACATGATCTTTCATTATGCCAGTCAGAAAATAGGAACAGTCTCCTCTCAGTGAGTAGAGCAGAGATTTGACTTGGCCGCCTTGTGCTGCCATGCATTGTAGTGCAGGAACTTCCATTTTCTCTGGAGATGTTGGGTTACTCACCTAGAAATTGAAGATTACTACAGTCTGCTTGGTGGTCTATATCCGTTCTCTTGTGCATGTACATAGGGGTAAGCTACTGCTGTTGAAAATTAACAAAACTTAATCCCTAGCACTAGACACGTGCTCATCTGGTGTATCCCATTAATCTCCTGCATACCACAGGAAGTCAACCCATCATTCAGAGGTACAGTCTGAACCCTACTTCCTCATAAAGCACTCTGTGAGTAGCTGGTGGCAGAGATTGGAGGTATTATTACAAACCCTATTCAGGTATTTTCATGTATCTTTTCTTTCCACAGTTATTAGACAAATTATATATCATCAGCCTTAGGCTTTCTCAGCCTGACAAAAAGACTTCAGAAACAACTGCATTCTCAAAGGGGAGCCTTATTTCAAAACACAGAAATAATGATGGTTTCATACCCAGTTCTGCTTGGTGTACAAAGAGTGATGCAGTGCGTTCACCATGTGCGTGCCAGTTTGAGCCTCTAGTTGTACAAGTAAGGATCTTTATATATAACTGAGAATCCAGACCTGAAGGCTGAACTCCTCATTTCCCCAAAAATGAGCTTTATCTTCAGTCTTCTTTTTTTTACATTCTCTGGATCATTCAGCTGCTGTGGTATTGGAAGTACCCAAGTTCTGAGTTGACTGCCAGGAAAGGCTAATGAGAAGAGACATTGCAACACATTCTGGGGTTTCTCTACTATCCTTCCCTTCCAGTAGTGACTCATTGATCGAACAGCACTGCTTTTAGCTCACTGTGATCCCTAAGTGTGCCTCATCTCCAGCATCTACACAGGCTTACAACATCAGCTCTGAACAAGGCCCTCTTGCATAGCCATGCATTGTGTGGCTGCCACAAGACAGGGCTGGCTCATAAAACATCTCTTTATGTACTTTATTACTTAAACTCTTTTATTTGCCTGCAGGAGCCCTTTAACAAAATCACATTGAATTGACTTTCTCACACCAAATCAAATCTCCCTGGTCCCAGTTCAGTTGTCTTTGTCAATATGTATTTTATAAATGGAGTGAATTAACAGATGCTGTTGGAACAGAACTGCTGGGGTAGCGTTTATGTTTTTACTGCTCTCTCTGGGCAGATGAGTTGTGTAGGAGTGTAATACAGGTATCTTGGGATGAAAGTTATGTTCTTCATTTCAGTATATATGTATTGTTAACATTTTTTTTCCTTAAATATATATATTTAGAAAACCTTTCTATCCCTCTTTTTAAAATGTGTTTAGGCTATAGTGCTCTATCATTTACACCATTCTTCATGAGAATGGGTCAGGATGACATTTTTTTGGCTATTATAGAAGAAAACTGTTTTTTTCATGGCTTACAGGTTTTCTGTAAGGACTTTATGCTGTAAGCCAGCATACAGCTGAACACAAATGCAGGTTTGAGAGATGAATTAGCACCATAGTTGAAATGAGATCATATTCTTTTGCATTAAGCATAGAGTAGGTTATGGTTCCTTATTATATTGTATACATCATGCTCAATAGGTTTTTCTTAATTTCTTAGAGTAATTCAGCCTTGCTAAATACATCATGAAAACACACAAGCCAGGCTCAAAAATCTACCAGCTCCGTATCCCTATTATTATAATAATTCTAATGGAAAAAATACATTAAAACATAATTTACTTATCATTGGCAAATACATAAGTAGAACTTTGCAAGATTATGGTAACTGGAAATCTGATCTCAATGTCTAGAAAGGGAAGAGGTATCAGGGGTGGCTTTATGCAAAAGCTGAAGCGCTTCTGCAGCTCGTTTTGGTAGGCGGCAATGAATGCCGTGTTAAAAATATAATGACCATTTAAAGCTTTTTGGGGGGAGTTTTAGTTCCTGGAAAAAAGTCATACAGGAAAAACATGGTCACTAAAAGTGCAAACCTTGTGCACAGCCTTATTTTGTTGCACAACCAGTTTGAAAAGCAGCATATGTCTGCCCAATCTAGACCCAGGTTTGCACTGAATGTTGTTTTAAGGGCTTTAATCATAGATCGTTTTCTTGTGCCATTATATACCTTTTTTTCAGAGTCTATCCTGCAAAAAGAGATGTCTTGTTCATCTCACATTACTCTTTTAATTTCCAGGTTCTTAGGTTTTCTTTTTCGTCCCTTGTTGGCCTAATTTAGTGGGGTGACCATAGAGACATCTACTGGCAAAGGCTGGCAGTGATGCCATTGTATACACGCATCCTGAGCCCCACTGCTGCGCTGTGGTTATCCAGAGTTGTCCATTTCTGTCTATAAGGGATAATGTCAAAATAAAACACTCTTGGATTTTCTCTTAAATCAAAAAAAAAAAAAAAAAAAATAAAGCTAGTAAAATGCCACAATCCTGACATCCCATCCTTATGCTTTGTACTGTTGTGGTTCCTGATCTGTAATAGTTGCAATACCCACGTGTAAGCCAAGGATTTTTGGAGTAGTTTGCAATGTACACTGGCTCTGTATTTTGTTGATCCTCTATTTTGGCTCCAAAAGCAAAGCCTTTTAATACTCATTTTTTCCCTTTTGAAAGCATTGGTTTTGCAGATTTACTAAATTAGTAATTCATCACTCAGCTATGTTTGTAAATTTTTTCAGTTGCTCGGGATGAGCATGAAATAATTGTTGACAGAAATCACTGTTAGCAGGAAGTGTCTTTTCCAGCCCATGGATTTTCTTTTTGCTGTAATGCATTACGTGCCTATGAAACATAAACATATAAAACACGACAGACACATTCCAGCTGATTTATAAACAAACAGTTTGTATTTTTGTATTTTGCTGAATTCAGCAAGGGTTTATAGGAATTTCTGGATCCTTAAGCAATTGAATAAAGTGATTGTTAGAAGGCAAATCAATCCATCAATATTATACGGTCCTATTTTGGGGTTGGGGTTTTTTTGAGCATATTTAAAATTGTACATTTGAGGTGTCAAGGTTCAGGAGTCAAGTGCTACATGTGATAAATTAAGCAAAGGTCAGAGGCTATGCAATGCAGTTTGAGAAGATTGTCTACCTCTGCCTTTGCAGCTCATTCATGCTGAAGTGATGCACTATGGGAATTACTACCAAACTCTGCTCTGCAACATCTGCTCTCCCTAAGTGAGTTAGTGCACGTCAGACATCTTTATGTCAGAATATTGCAGTGATGGATGCAGTCTTCAGAAAATGCTGCATAAAAATCTGGTGTGCCGTTCTGGCCATTAAGTGAAATTACTATTTAAATTAATGGCGCTGTCACAGTTTATCTGTGCAAGGAATGAACGCTGATTAGGGTATTAAGTAATTAGCAATTTATCACACTGGAACAAGGTTGATAATAATTAAAGAAGTAATGGTTTACCAAAGAAACTAGAAAGGGAGTCACTTCTTGTTATGTGAGTGAAATCTTGGCTGAAAAATTTAATTCAGTTAAACAAAGATGAGGTTCGCAGGGAAAGAATACAGCCTTGTTTGTTTCAATAGAAAAACAGTTCATTATCAGCATTTTAGTTTGCCTGTCAAAAGTCCCTTGGGGCTGAGTTGCTTATTAGTATTGAATTGAGTCATTTTCTGCATTAATTCTCTGCTTAAAATTGGTAGGATCCTAGGACAATTTGGAAAAAGGGTGTGATGAGGAGGAAATATTTACCTCTTGGAGAGCTGGTGAGCATGGTTTGATTGCTGTGAATAGAACCAGCCCTGAAAAAAGGGAAGGTATGCAAGTAACATCACCGTTTTCAGTCATTCCAATGACTGCAGTGAAATGCTCTGAATGCTTTATCAGGATCGTACCCTTAAAGAGTAACTTTCATTATGTATGACTTCCTAAGAGAGATTTGCTGCAATAAATGGCAGTGAGACAAGTGGCCACTTTTGCGTGTGTTTTAAATGCCTACATGCTAGAAAAATTATGTCAAAGACAAACTACTTTATAGACGTAACAGTATATTACAGCCCTGTTTTTTCGTGTGGTATCTTTCTAGTTGAATTAGTAACAACGCTGATTTCGTTGCCAGTTATGGAAGTGCTTGTAGCATTTGGTTCACAGTTAAAATATACCCCATTCTTTAAATTGTGTGTGGTTCAACACCAGTATTTCACAGGTGCAGAGCAATTCATGTGAATATCTCTATATATATATTAAAAAATGATCAGCTTTTAATTTTAAAATAAAATTATTAAAAGTAGAAGACAGCGGAATTAATTTTGGCAGCTTATCAAGTCCACTATAAAAATGCAAATTATATTTAGATATTAACTTCTCTCAGAATAGTTCTCTGTATTCGCTGTGGATATTTGGCAAGTCACCCATTCAGTTCTACATAGCTGGTATGAACCCTCACTTTAAAATCTACAATACGATGTGAAACATTCTGGAATGCTCAGATGCACTATTGGAAGACTGCCCAGGTGAGGGGGGGGGATGAATGAGACCTGACTGGAAAGTATATGGAGAAGCTTTCTCATTTTCCACATTTCTACAGGAAATTTTCAGCAACAGACTGTCTTCGCCCTGCTGTGCACAGCACCTTGCTATGGTACTGCATAGTAAAGGTTCTTCCGGAAGTTTAACAATGGTGTAAGTTGATTTTAGGAGATCCCTGTTTATTCCTCTAATTCTTGATTGTTTTCAATAGGTCTGGAAGTCAGGACTCTTGCTTCAGTCACCTCACGTTCGAATTTAATCTTGCTTTAGCTAAATCTGCGTAATTCCAGCTGCTGATGGTTTTATGCCAAGCCGTATTGCATTCTGAGCTTTCTCCTTTCTTATCTATTTATTTACTTACATTTCATATTCAGATATATATTTTTTTGTTTATTCATTTCAGGGATGTTCTGCTGTGGGCAGGAATACGTGAATAAATCAGATACCATATGCTGCTCAGGTTCCAGTGGTGAGTCCCTAGCTCATGTTAGAAAGAATGACCAAGTGCCAGTAAAATGCTGTGAGACTGAACTTATTCCAAAGAGCGAAGAATGCTGTAATGGAGTTGGATATAATCCTTTGAAATATGTTTGCTCTGACAAGATTTCAGCTGGAATGATGATGAAGGTAATTGATAGAAAATCTCTCGGTAGCTCTGATTTCACGACGGAAAGAGAAATACACTGTTCGTAACTATTTTTCTACAATAGGAATATAAAAACTCTTGTGTGCATTATTCATTTTCACATTACATCCATATTAATACCGAATGAGTTCACCATGATTGATGTTATTGCAATGAATTCTAAAGGAATTAATAATGATTAGCTGCCTCTGTGAAGTGTTGCCCGGCACTTCAGATTAGTACAACGGCTAAAAGCTGGCATACTAACAAGACTGACATGTATAGCCAGTTTCTGTTCTGTGACCACTGTTCCTGGTGATGTTCCTTAAGTGGAAATTAAAATTGAAGTGGCCAGTTCTGAAGTCTAAAAATGCTGTTACATTTCAATTTGGGCAGGCAGTATTACCATAAATAAAATAGTATTATATAAATAAAAATAAAACAATTTATATTGTCTTGATGGACTTAATCCTGATCCTATAGAAAACCACTGGCAATTTTGGCATACATTTCAGGAGTAGTGCGATAGGTGCCTAAATAACTT
Organism: Nestor notabilis; assembly: GCF_000696875.1. Taxonomy (NCBI): domain Eukaryota; kingdom Metazoa; phylum Chordata; class Aves; order Psittaciformes; family Psittacidae; genus Nestor; species Nestor notabilis. Next base: position 86,422 of record NW_009929653.1, on the reverse strand, counting down.
TTAGCAACAATGACAATGAGGGTGTTATATTTATGATACCTTTTGTGCCTAATGAATTATATAGTTTATTTTCACTCTGTTTTAACCCGTAAGTAAACTAAGCACTATAAAGGTTAATTCTACCTCTTCTAAGAGTGGCCAGTCATTATAGGTATCAGCATGAGACAATCTGGCCAAACTTTCAAACCTGTAAAGCCTTGCAACTCCAGTTGAATTCAATAAAAATCTTCAGGAGTTAGCATCCTGCTGTTACACCTACACTGTGAAAATATTGTTAACTGTTAGTACAATTTTTGTTTAAGAAGATGAACATTACAAAGGATGGAAACCGTGGTTTTGTATATGTTTGTAATTTCATACAGAGACAGGGAGAAAGTGGATGAGAGCGAAAGAAAGAGGGTTGGGTATTGTGAATTATACAATATGGAAATCAGGTAGGTATTGTAGAAGTAAGAAGAAAGCCAGACCTCATCCTGCCACATACAGGTGTTTCTGTGCCGTTTTCATTCATCTCCTAAGTTAATACAGAAATATTTTGTCCATCTTCTCCTTTTCGTGTCAAGGTTTTCATGTCATTTCATTTTCAGACTGAATAATTTTCTCCTAGAGAAAATCCGAGTGTTGTGATGAGTCAGCTACAGTTCCCCCATGCACTGTATTAGTAGTTCATGAAAGGCAAGAATAGGTTAATGAATTCTGGTAGACAACATGCAAGAGCCATGCCTCAGGTATAACATATAAACAAAGACAGCACTCTGTATTTCACTTACCCGCAGTAGAAAAGAGATTGCAGTGCTAGCGTTCTGATATGAGTAAATTTACTAATGTTGAAAGGTTCGCTATTCTGAGACATAATCTGGAGCTACTTTATATGTGAATCCAATCCATCTATATCCTACATCCTATATTGATATTTATGCCAATGTAATTTTTGTGAAAGTGCCAAGTTTGGGAAATTCAATGAGCGGAAGTTCATAATCAGCTAAAAAACTAATTTCAAAAGGTAAATTAACAAAGCATTGGATATAATCTGCTTGGTTTTCCTTCAAAAGTTTGTGGCCCAATGGGCAGAAATATTTGTTGCAAATATTGCAGTACATTTCTTCCTTCAGCAACCTGTATTTTATGGGAATTATTGCTCTCTTGCTTATGGTTTGGCAAAAATACTATTTCATGAATTTTAACGGAACCTTCTGGATGTTCAATGTGTTTTTCTGTTTCTGTGAATTGTTCTCTATGGGTTAAATTTTATATCTGCGTCAACGTTTGCAGAAGTCGTCTCATTGCAGCAAAACTGCTGTTTAAGAAGGATGTGGTAGAAGACATGATTTATATAGCCCATGGATAGAGTCCTCTGCCTCGAAGGCTGCCAAAGAATTGCACAGAGCCCTCTTGTGTACTTGGCAAGCTGCATGAGGGGCTGGGAATTATCTACTGATTTGCCACAGGATATTGGCCTTTGCCGTAGCAGAATGTGCAAAATCTTGGATAAAATCCTGTTCTCACTTGATTCTAGACTCTTCTGTTTTCAACAAACCCAATCACTGGGACTTCCAGTGGTCAAAATTTGTGATGTTTTCATCCAAGGACCTTACAGAAGAAATCTGTTTCTTTTAGGCAGGATTATAAAAGCACTAATGATCAAAGATGGTAGACAGACCAAAGGCTGAGAGGGTCTCCCATATGCTAGAAATATTTGTATGTTGTGTAAAGACAGAGAAATACTAATGGAAGCATTTCTAAAGAAAGAAAGATGCAGTAAACATATTAAAATCAAATGTGTGTTCCTTAGGTAAAAGAAGAATGCAAGGCTAATATTCTTTGCCCTTTGTCTATGGAGGCAAGAGCATATTGTGGGAAGTGTGACTTTGATCCCAGGGAGAGTATCTGTGTGTGGATAAAAGGTTCACAGAGTGCTACAGAGAAGGAGATAAAAGAAGGTGTGTGTCCAGCTGAAGAGGAGGCTGTCTACACAGGAAGCCCAAACCAGTATTCGTTTACAGGTAAGGAAAAGTGTCATGTCAGGTTGGTGATTTGCTGATGTGTTTAATTCACTCTGGAGAAAAAGATGTCCTGAATGCTATCAGGTATTCTAACTAAAAGTGAAGCAATTGTGGAGAAGTAGCATTCTTTAAGAATTAATCTGTGAATCAGGACAGAATCTTCAGGGAAGTGATATGAGTAGTAAGTTTAGTGAATACCTAAGGTCTAAACCTGCTTTCACAAAAGTTGATAGAAGCATTACTAGATCAGAAAATGGCCCCAACTAAAGGAACAACTTCGGTATCTGTCTTTAAACACAGAGGTAGTCCCATAGGCACAGGGGGAAAAAAAGAAAGATTATTTTGTATTTTGATAAGACTGAGATGATCCGTATGTAACTTTCTTTTTCCAGACCTGAACCTCGAACCTTTTATCACATATGAGTACAGGGTGGCTGCTTGGAATAGCTATGGAAGAGGTTTCAGTGAAATCAGCAGAGCTGTCACTAAGCAAGATGTGCCACAGGGTGTAAGTCCACCAAAATGGACCAAAGTGGATAACCGGGAAGACATGATACTGCTAAACTGGGAGGAACCACTTCAACCAAACGGTATTGATGCATGTTAAAACCAGAGTATGTTCTATTTGACTGACAGAGTTCCAAAATCACAAAATGTATCTTAATTAATCACTGGCACTGACATGTGAGTATTCCTAAAATTCTGCAAGAAGAATTTTCGGTAGGTTGATATGCTTTTCATTGCAAGTAAGAGCAGAGTCTACCTTCACAGCAGGCAATTTAGTAAGTTTCTAAGAAGTGCCAGAAGTCTCTTTTGAGAACAGCAGATATGATCAGAAAATCACAATCATGTTACAAAATATTTGGGGGCTTGGAGGTGGGGGTGGTGATACACGTGTTTCTTTCAGGAGATACTGCTTATGATTTTCAAATACTGAGAAAACTTGGAAGACCTCTCAATAAAAATGGAGATCTTCTGAGATGCTGATGTAGAGGTTGAGGAAAGTAGCTGGTAATTGACATTAGCTGCTTAAGCAGGATGATTGTTACAGTGGTCACCTGGATACTTCATTTAATATCTCACATGCGCAGAGTATTGTAATATACCATCACACAGGATTTCTCAGCTGACAAAAGGGAGCATATTCTTTCTGCAATAGGTCTTATTATTCACTACATCATTCTCCGAAATGGAATCGAGCATTTTAGAGGAACAGAAATGAGCTTCACCGACACAAGTGGTGTCCAGCCATACCAAGAATATTCATACCAGCTGCGGGCCTGCACTGTTGCTGGCTGCACAGACAGCAGCAAGGTTAGTGAATTGGTCTTTATGGAACTGGTGCCAGAATTTAATCAGCCAGTGTGGTAACATAAAAATGCTTTTGGAAAGGTGTAATTTGAAGACATGCTGATTATTGAGTGAGTAAGTGAGTGAGATAAGTAACATCAATAATCTTACTTGGATTCATCTACTGACAGGTGATTATTTGGAACCTAAGGTTGATACAAGCAAACAGCAGAAGAAAGCAGTATCTCAGTCTCCTGGCAAAGATGAAATTGCACTGTAGGAACTGATGTTTGTTAGAGAGAAAGCTGTACATGGTAGAATAGAGTAAGGGATATTAAAATGCACTTTCTCTAGGGCTTAAAACTAAGTCTTTGCTTCTCATTAGGAGGTCTATAGCCTCTTCCTCCTTGCTATTTTTTTAGTTTAACCGCTTTAGCTCTAGTTTATTCATTTGTTCAACAACCTTATTTTGAGCATCCTTCCATCATATTACCCTTCACTGGCTTTCCATGTCTACACCTGCTTTGGACTGTACACTTCCTACACTTCCTTCACCTACCTCTGCTTCAGTTTTGAGCAGACACGATCCCTTCCCTCCTTTTGTCACTTCTTCCTTGCCTGCTGCATCACTTTAAATCACAGATGCCTTTCACCACCATTACTATTTAGCCAGCTCTAGTTTCTATTCTACAAAGTACCTGCCTTATTCATCATCTGGAAAAACTATTTCTTAAGCGACCTCTTTTTCACAAGAATATCCTTGCCTCTATGAATGTTTAGGACTGCAAGTGGTCTAGGGTCTGTGGGACAGAGGCGAGGAAAAATGACTGTGCTTTGTAATTATAGTATCTATGGGATATTATATATATATGTGGGGTTTTCCATGTGTTTAAATGTTTGTCTTATTGGTGCAAGTCTCAGCCAAAGTATAAGAAAAGGAGCACTGATGCAGAGGAATGGAGATAGGCACATAGTCCTCTACGTGCATGCAGAGCTGTGGTCTGGAAGCTATATAGGCACAGTTGCTGCAACCATTGGCCTGAGCTAATATATCCTGCTTATTTCACTTCCCTGTAATTAAGGAGTTTACTATTGCAAACACTGAAGTCTGCAAGTAGGGACTGATTCCAATAAATGCACTAGGACAATATATTATAGAGGGCATATTTTATATTTACAGCATAATATAAATACTTTATGGTGGTAATAACAGAAAAAGAAAAGTGATTCTCAAAGAGAAAAAGGTCTAACACTTATTAAACCAGTGTAATTTGGAAACGCTTCTGTAGGAGATGGTAGAGATGTGTCAAAAATTAGTTTTTTCCTTTTCCTTCTGTTTTTTGGGGGGTTTTGTTTTGTTTTGGTTTTTTTTTTTTTTAATAGAAAGAGATTAACAAGTGCAAAGTTATCCTATCATTCAAAATCTCTGGTTTTCTTCCAAAAATATGGACTTGCAAATAACTACAACAGAGTTCAGATTGCATGGGGTAGATGGAGGCTCAGCCCCATGTTTACTGGTGCTTAAAATACATGAAATCAGGCAGTTAAAATGCAGAGACACTGACAAACCATATGGAAGAGAGTTATCAAGAGTTTTGAAGCAACACAGTTTTTGTTGTTTCGCCCTGTGCTATGTGCTGCAGCTAAAACGTGGTGAACCCGTTGTGATAAATTGTAGACATAGACTTATGTAATGTATTCAAGGTCAGATTTCATTGTGAAAAAGGAGGAAAAAAGTAACTGGTTCTCCAGACCCTTGGTAATGGTATGCCAGCCCAAACAACATTTTAAAACAAAAGTGACATTCTCATTGATCATGGTATCTAGTGTACTATTACATTAAATTGCTGTTTAATTCATATGTCTTCAGGTAGTTGCAGTCACTGTCCAAGGAGTCCCAGAGAGTGTTCAGCCGCCAGACGTCAGTGCTTTGAACTCAACAGCATTGCATTTAAGCTGGATTGCACCCAGGAAACCAAATGGTATCATCAGGGAGTACCAGATCAGTCAATATATACACTGCTGCTGCAAACAGAATGCAGCACACAGTATCAGGTAAGGAGGCAGAGCTCTCAGGCAGGCTAATGTCCTGTCCTTAAGATATAAGACAGTATTAATATGTTAAAAATGTTACTTGTCAGTAACTTCTAAGATAAATCTATCCAGCTAGATTCAAGATGCATGCTTTGTGTTGTGTTTGAGGTCTCAGACAGTCTGTGTAGGCTTCCCACCCCTTCACACAGGTTCAACTCTCTCTTTTACCATCATTAATGTGCAGTAATGCAGTTGAAGTCACCAGTGCTGCTCTGAATGTGCAGCAGTGTAGGAACAAGGAGGATGCAGTACTTTATGCCTGAGATAATGAAAAGGAAAGGAAGACAGAAAGGGAAAGATCCTGGGTTCTGTTTATAATCATATATTGCTTACAGCCATCTTCTAAATACTTAGAGAAATTTCACTTGTGTGTGTATCTGAAAAAAGTTTTAGTTGAGGGATTTTGGGGGAAGGTTTGACTCAGTCCTCAAATGTATTATTTTCACATATCCAATTCTTACTTATATTTGAATGTTACACTGAACCAACATTATTAGAAATGTTTCTGTCAAACCCAAAGCGTTCTGAACTATCATTTTTCACTCTGACCTCAGGCTGCTCATCAGATTTTTGTGTCTTTGATTTTTAGGAATTCATAAATACATTAATTTTTCCTTCACCCCCCTCCCCCCCCACCCCCATTAGGAAACTTAGAGATTTATATGTTATACACACCAGAAGATAGCCACCCAAAGAGCAGAAGTTGACTTAGGGCACATAAAACCTATCAGGCATATATGGCACTCTCAACCACCCCTCAAAGCACAAGCCCTGAGTGCATCCTGTAGTGCTTTAAAAGACATCATCTTTGCTGTAGTCACTCACAGAGGAGAAAAGGATTGCTGTTCCTCTTTGACAGATCATGCTTAAGTGTGAAATTCATCATCAATATATTATTCCTGTGTCCATATTCAGTGCTTCTGGACATGAGATATTAACTAGACTATGCCAGTGTTTTAGAATTGCTCTTGTAAGTTTATACTGTAAAGAAGACCTACCAAGAAGGAATGATCTATCAAACCCATTGAAAAATGCTTCTTGTGCTCCCACATCCTTCCCAAAAGGCAGCTGTATCTCCAGAGTAAGTGAGATTTTAATGCAAACAGTACCAGCTGGAAGGAAGAGGAAATGAAATCACCATCTGAGAAAAAGGAATCATTTTAACTTTTGTGTGCCTGTTCCATTAAACCACTGTCCAATGCTGCCATGTTAAGACAGGAGTGAAATAAACCATCATTCTTCCTGACAGTCGTAATCAAATCTTGTGCTGTTTTCTACAGGAGCTTACTTGGGTAATAATGTGGAAATCATGGCAGTGATTTAGCAATGTGGATAATTATCGCTCTCTAAATTAAAAGAATAAGATAAAACAATCAAATTTATTTCACGCATAATCTCAAATATTTGAACTGTTGTCTTTTTCCCTGTGGATGTATGTTTTGATTTTCTCATCTTCCTTCTTTTCCTTCTCTCTCCCCACCCCCTCCCAAAAGGGTCTGCTTTTCCCTGAGCAACAGTTGAACATTAATGAAGCTGTAGCATTGGTATTTCTTGAGACTTTGAATCTAGCGTCTTGCAAATAACAGACGAGGAGGCTAGCACCTTGCCACTGCACCATTGTCTTGCTGCTTATTTTTAATTACATCAAAGCTTTGGAAACATGATCCCACAAATGCTTTGTGGGAATAGCGGTGAATGTGCTCATCATGTGAAATCCATAAATTGCTTATAATCCTCTCAAGATGTTAAAAAAAGCATTAAGTAATTGAAGACAGGAAGTCCTCAGTTAATTATTTAGAGGTGTTATCAATGCTTTAAGCAAACTGAAGCATTTTCTGCTATCTCACTGAGTTGAATGCCACTGGGACCTAGGGGCAGCAGCCATCATCTTCTCATATTCTCTAATGCAAACAGCACATGGCAGCTTGTCAATAAAAGACCTTTTTATATCATTTATTACTGAACACTTCCACTACCCTGTACAGAACAATTTGGATGACAGTTATGGCATTGTTTCACTTTGTGTTACTACTACTTTACAAATGGGCCTGCTAATGCTTTGCAGTAGGGCCAGGCAGAGGGTAAGAGTGAAGAAAATAATTAGGGGAATTGTAAAAGAAAGGTAAGAGTGCCCTCTTCAGCAGAAGAAGGTGGATTTATAGCAAAGATTCTCCTCAACTGCCCCTTTTTAATACAGTAAAAATAACATCTTGAATAAGAGACTTTATTTGTAGGATCAGTCACCTTTAGGTAAAAGCTGAGCAAGACTATTGATGTTTATCTTAGTAAAAGAAACACTATTAACAAATACTTTATGACTGAATGGTTTGAAGTTCTTTCATCTGAACATATTCTCTGTTTCAGGGTAGTGAAAATTAAGAGATGCAGAAATATTGTCACTGGTCAACTCTGTCTCCATGCAGCACTGATTTCGTTGGTAATATTTATCTAAAGGAAACTCTTAGGGGTGGAGGGATTGTGTGAGGCTGTGGTCAGCAATCTGACATCCTCCTGAGTAAAATTCCCACGGTGGGACCCAGGAGCATTATTCTGGGAACTGATTACTGACACTGCTGGAGCCATACCCACAAATAGAGACAAACAGTATCAGAAGGAATTGATCTGACTAGTAGAAAAATGCGTTCTTAAAGAAAATCCCACTCTTTCACAGCCTTTTGGGCAATGACAAATGTTGCAATAACAAAATAGACTGCTAAATTAAAAATAAAAAAAGTAAAAAAGTAAAAAACCATAAACGCACAATAATAAACCACAAAAGAAAAGAAGTATCCTCTGGTGAACAATCAAGCAGCGAAATTGGAAAAGCAAAATGCTGTTTATGTTTCAAGATTATCTTACTTGTTATTTTTATTATTAATCACATACGTAGATTTGCACAGAGCTTTCCAAAGCATGCATAACACAAGGCATTTAATGCAAAGCTTTAATAATCTAGATAAAAATCTGCTGTGACTGCTCTATGTATGACAAGAGGTTTCGGGTATCAGAATTTCACCAATAAATTCAGTGAAACCATGTGCTCTTTTTTAATGCCCATTTTTCTCTTTAAAATGTAGTTGTAAATGAGTATTGCTTTATTATGCATGTTTCCTTTAAAAGTGAACATGACTCCCTTTAGGGGAATTCAAGTAATTTGTTGCCACAGTAATCTTTTCTATCCTGAAATGTTAAATACTTGGCTTTCCTCCATGCCTTTGCCTCTCTCTAGTCTGCAACTGTCATTTTCTCCCTTCTTACTTTTATACACAATGTTCAGATGATTTTTCTTCTCTTCCAGTTCATGATTAGGTTACAGCCAGGGCTGTCCCTCTGGGTCATCTCTTTATCTTCTCTCCTTCATGTCTTGTTCAGTTTGTTAAGCAGCCTGCATGTCTTCTATTCAGTATTTTGCTTTTCTATGTAATTGTTTCTTATTCTTTCTATTTGTTCATAATATATTCTAATTAAAAAAATCTTCATACTGGCTATTAGCAAGCATTTGTTTATAAACAAAGATCTCGCCCAGACTTTCTATCTTGTCACAGAATTGCATTGTTCTTGAAGCAATTACAGTAAGGCACACGGGCTACATCAAAAGTACCTTATTAAGGTCACAAAGCCATGCACTTAAAAATCGACTTGTATAATACATTTGAATTGACCTGTATAATTTTAATTCAGCCTCTTTCACACCAGCAGTCACCATTCAACAACAGTGTAGTTATTTGTATACAGAGTTACTGTCTCATTCAGTCCACAAGCTGTGCCTCTTCTGGATAGGAATGAGATGGAAAACAACTCCAAACCAAATCAAACCAAAACACTCTTGTATGTAGGACTGCTCCCTCAGCTTTTGCTGTGCTTGGTAAGTTTATTCCTTCTGGAAGTCTCAGTGTACATGGGCCTAAGTCTGTATCTGCCCAGAGCTAAATTTCCTTTCTGCTTGGCAGAAGTCGGGGAGGCACATGATCTTAAGGTGCTTTCCAACCCTAATTATTCTATGATTCAATGAATATGGAGCACAGTGAGGGAGGCAACCAAGATGGTGCCAACTCAGAGGGTTAGAATGTGGATCACGGAGGGGCTGGAGGCATTGGCTGTCAAAAGGAAGAAAGGAGAAGGGGCAGTGTCCGGGAGGTGCCCAAGTGGCAGCACGCAGGGCAGTGTGTTAACCCATCAGCTCTCTGTCAAGCTGCTGCCTGCCTCCCTGCGGCCATCCCCACTCCTGCCTATGGTCCAGAACCCCATTTCAGCCCATCTTGGAGATGTGCTGGCCTTGACACAGCTCTGCCCTGCCCAGCTTTGGGACCATATCCTGGCCCAGCACCATCCTTAGGGAAGCGCTTGGGCTGGGACTGCCCCAACTGGGAAGTCTCATGAGTCCTGTGGGATGACAGATTAGAAAGCTACAAGCAAGTGGACAGTGGCACAGCATGGAGGAGAGGCCATCTCTGGATCAAGGAAGCTGGCTGATGTTGTCCAGGGCATTCATATCTGCTCAGGTTGCGGTACTGAGGAAGGCACATCTTGTCTTGTTCATTTTCTGGACATCCTGCCTGAAACCTGGGGCCTGAATTTCCTGAGCTCTTGGAGCTGCAGCTGAAGGCACCAGTTGTGCTCAAAGTTTTGCATAAGACCAGATACTCTGACAGCCACGTCCCAGGCATCCCAAATGACCTCCTGGCAGGTCCAGGGAAGTTTTTGTTTCTCAGTGTCTTTGAGTCAGCATCGTGTTTCTGAGAGAGAAATCTTTTGTCCTTTCTTTTTTATTGTTATTCTTCTGGTACTTCATGAAGCCCTTTGCAATTCTCAGCTTGTGGTTTTAGTAAAGCAACTGTATGTTCTAGGGCCTGACACTACAAAAATATTCCTGAATTACATAAAATTAGGCAAGCCAGAGACCATGGGAACACGTCTTGAAGGGAATATTAGATAGGACTGTGCCACAAAGCCTGTATACAGAGGGGGTCAGTTCTGTATCATACAACATATCATATGTATCATAAAACATCCTAATGCTGGGATTTCCTAGTTTGAGAGTTCAGTTTTGAAACCTTAATATTTTCACAGGTTTTGTGTATAATTTGCTTCTTGCTGTTCTGTTTGTCCCTTCTTCATTCAGGAACAGGAGCAGTTTTTTAATGTATTATGAAGTGTTAACGAAAGGATCCTTGAAAGCATTCGAGAGATTTCAGTGTCTGTGCCTTGTAATGTCATTTTTAAGATCAACTTTGAGGAATACCCGAAAGAGTAGCTTGGCAAAGACTCTGTACCCTGGGCACGAGCATGCTCTGTGTGGCAGTTGGATCAGCAGTTAAAGCTGAGCTCTGAGGCATTCACAATAGGCTCACAGGGGTCTTAAGTGTAAGAAGCCTCTAACGGGGTGTGCAGAAATGGCTACTTTGAAAGCTTAGTGTCTTAGCCAAATTTTTGGTGAGGAGTCCTAAAGTCAAATTCTTAAGCTACAGGCAACTTTATGTGAAGCCTGAAGTCATGGACACAGAGCACAAGGGTGCCTGAAAATTTCTGAGGAAAGGTCAAAGCAATATATTCTCTTTTAGTCTCATTGGAGGACATGCAGCATAGAAGATTCGAGCTGCAAATAATCATTTTGAAGAAATTACCAGCAACTGGAATTAGTGTCTTGTAGTGGGGAGGGCTTGGTTGTCAGTCCTGCTTCTAATTGCTTTATAGCATTTATAGTACAATCTTGTAATAAATAGGAAAAAACAGGGGGAAAAAAATGAACAGATAGAATTTGGGAACTGGGTAAATTATCAGATGCTAATCTGGGCTGAGATCTAGACTGTTGTTACTACGCTGCAAGTGCCATCTAACTTATTTGTTTTGAAGCTAATTCCAATATATCTATATGAGGGGCATCTGTAGATCCATTGCAGCATAGACACACATTCAAACTAATTTTTTTGTCAGGTCTTTTAAACTAGTAGAGGATATGCATATATAAAATTAGCAAGAATACACTATTTCAGTATTACTCAGACGTAAAATAAGAATGGTTCACATTTTATTTGCTAAAAATATTCTATGTTAACTTTAAGTCCAGTAACTTTCTGTGTAGTGACACAATTCTTGGGATGCCCGATGTCAGCATCTCAGTCTAACGTGTGTTTGCTCTTTCTAGGTCTGCAGCCATACACTAATTACAGCTTCATGCTTACTGCATGCACATCTGCTGGGTGTGCTTCCAGCCAGCCACTTTCAGGTCAAACTTTACAAGCTGCTCCTCATGGTAAGGGACAAGTACATTCTTACAGAACTGCAAAGAGATGGTCATGTTCAGATGCTTTAGCAAGATGCAAAAATCCACTTTCATCCGTCAAGCTATCGTGTATAAATTGACACAAGAGAAAATCCATCTCTCTTCGAGTTTTTGTATCTTAACACACTCTTTATCCTGACTGCCTAGCGTGGCATTTCTACTTGCTTTCTGAGATGATTTTCCTAAGTTAATCTTTAAGTTAGCAAGGTTAGAATTATTAGATGCATATTTGTTAAAACACAAAAAAATATGCAGAGACAACTGGGTGTATAAAGGCTGCAGCCTTTGGCCTTGTTCTCCATTAAGCTGTACCTTGACTTGTTGGTTGCATTTGATATAGGGTAAATAGAGAAAGTGTGTTAAATTCTGTCTCTGGCAATGTTTTATGCTTTCCTTACGTTGCTGAAAGCAACAGTACGAACTGTGGGAAAGGGAAAAAATCCCAAACCCTTTATGTTTCTGTCAAATTAAAATAGTGTCATTGTGATGTTAATAGGGATATGGCCAAAGCCTCATCATATCATAGTCAGCTCAACAGAAGCAGAGATCTACTGGAGTGAACCAAAGAAACCCAACGGACTCATTACTCAGTATCGATTACTTCGTGATGGAGAACAGATTTTCCTGGGTGGCAGTACAGACTTGAATTTCACAGATGTTAACCTGCAGCCTAACAGGAGGTAAGGCATGTTAAAGAGCTCTGGTAACATATGAAAGGAGTTCAAAATACATGTGTGTGTGTTTGTGAAATGTACAAGAGAGAAGTCACTCTTTTAACAGGAGAAAAATGTTTCACAGCATTACTTAATTACTGGAAAAATTGTTAGGACACATTTAGGAGGCTTCCAAATGTTGGAAAGCCGTTATCAAAGGACTTTCCTTTCCTTTTCTGAGAATAGGCCATTCTGATTCAAAGAGGAGAGGCTTTTTTTTCCCTTGGGTAGTTGGTTGTTGGTGCCTCATTGATTGTTTTTTCCTCTCATGGAATAGACTTCAGTCTTTACATGACATACAGCGCTGCACGTTGTTTATAATGTTTCTGTGCATATGGGACGTATTGGCTCAAATAGTACTGGTATTTTTAAAGATGTCTTTCTGACATTGATTTTGACACTTTTTTGAGCCAATACTTCTCTCTGTGTAAGCTGATGTGAATTTTAGCATTACAATGATTATGATACGTAAAGATTTAGTTTTCTCACTTTAAGAAAACTTAAAGGTAAAAAGCTGTCCTAATGCAGTATTTGTAATACTCTCTGTATAGTCTAGTCTCTTTAAATTGGTGAAAATGGAAATGTTCCATTACTGATAATGCCTAAAGCTTCTAACCATAGTGTCTACTGATCTTTTTGTGTTTGCGCAGATATGTTTACCAGCTGGAAGCCAGCACTTGGGGTGGCAGCAACACTAGTGATAAATATGTTATACAAACACCAGTAGGAACACCAGAGGAAATTCGTGTCCCATATAATGTCACAGTAATTGATGCATATTCCATATTTCTAGCTTGGGATGTGCCAGGTAAAAACGTATTTTTATGTAGTAATTTGTAGCAAAATGAAAGCACGGAAAAATGAGTATATTCAGGCAGGCAGCTGAACCACTCTGCTATTTTTATTCTTCATATTTGGTTTTAGTGTTTGCGTGATTTAAATAACCAGTATTTAAAGCTGCTCTTTCCTAGATACATTTTAGTAATATTGACCTATATACTTGACATGGGTGTTGTGAGGATTAGCTGATCAAAAATCATATGTTCATTTGATCTTGTAAACTATTATTGGGTACAAGTATTAAGGGGAAAACAAGCCACAATTACACTGAAAATAAGTTTTCTCTTCTGTTCAGACTAACTTGAGTTATCAACAGGGAAACCTGCCAGACCTTAGGGTTGGTGTTGTCTTGATAGCTATCTTGGCAATTAAAATGTGCAGTTGTCCTGCAGATATGCAGCGTTGGGCTCCTTTAACAGAAGGTGTCAGAGTGTGGCATGGAGATCTTGTGCTAGCTTTGACTTGATTGAGTACATTTTATTCACCTGAGCACCGCAGTGTTTTGTGGATGTGTTACCTTACAGGAGGGTGGGTCAGCAAAGGCCTTCTTCACTTAATATCTCCAGGTTGTCTTGGCCAGCTACACATGTAAGCTAAGAAGGAATAACTGAATAATAGTATCTTTTTATGTAAGAGACTGTGCTCTGTTTCATTAATATAGATCATAGCTTAAGGGATCAGTGTACTTTACTGATGTTATAAAAACGACATGCTGTAGTTATTGAGGGATAATGAGAGCATTGTAAATGAACAATTTTCTGTCTAGCGTAGTTCATCCCCAGCAAGGTGTTCTCCACTTTCTCGATATTGGGGTTTTTTTAGCTAAAATGACGTCAATTTCCTTTAGAAACTTCGGATGTTTGCATGTTGCAAGAACAATATATGTTTTATTAATGAATTTAGGGAAGTTTTTAATGTCTCTTCTTCCAGTCACAGTAGAGTCAATTGGCATTAAAAATAAAGTCACCTAGAAAAAGCATTTTGCCTTCCAGGCTGGGATCGTAAGTATTATGGCAGTGCTTAGCAGCATTCACCCTACCCATTTAAGCAATGATTAATAAATCTATAATACCCTGAGCTGTCAATCTTTTAGTTTTCAGAAGCACAAAATCCATTATAGAAATGCTATAATATATGAAAAAGATTAAAATCTTAAATTAAACTTTTCTCCCTACTGCCTGAAAGGATTTAGAACCCAGCAGAAGGGAGGTGAATTCAAATGGCATATAATCTACAGTTGGCTTTATTGGAAAGTGACTCATGCTGTATGATTGTTTTGATAATAAATATAATTTAAGGTGGAAAATATTCAGCAACATTATAAATAAATTTAGAACATAAGAATGTACTGGAATAGCATAGGCTTGTGGAGAGTGGGGTGTTTCCCAGAAAAGCTTGTCCTTGTTGTTCTAGACCTTTTCTTTTCCAGCTGCTGAAATTCCTGTTACTCGTAGTAGGTTACAAGTGTGAGGAGAATCAGGCTCTGTGTAGTACATTTGCTTATGTTGTGAATACGATTGTGCATACACAGTTCATGTATTCCTGAAACCACACAATTAGAGGAGTAAGGAGGAGGCTGGACGTTATGGCCTTGTAGAGGATGCAGGCTTGATGTATTCACATGGCTGTAGGAATCATTCTCCTCAGTCAGGGGAAGACACATGTATTTCTTCCCAGGTACTGGGACGCACCTTGAAGTGTTATCTCACTTTCCTGGATATTTGGTGACTCAGTCCCTTCCTCTCTGCCTTCTTGTTCTGGGGCAAATTATTGAAGTATGAGTAAGAGATTGGTTTTCATGCAGTGCCCTCTTGGGTAGACAGGAAAGCAAAACTTGTTATTCATTTTATTATAGCACCTCAGAGCTACTGGCTGATCTTACAGGAATGGAGAGTATTAACAGCAGATAAATGTTACTAAAGAAATAATAAATATTGCTAGTGCTACAAATAAACCCTGTGTGCAGAAGCATAGATATGTACAGAAGCTAGGGAATTCATTCTTGACCCTTCATATCCCAGTCTAATGCTTATTCTGAGGTCTTTGTGTTCTTAGTGCTCTTTTTCCCCAAGAGGGAGACTGTAGGGGATGCAGGTTCTGATCTTGTGGAATGGCTTACATCCCGTTAAGAGGTCCTATGGATGCAGATATCTGGGGCCACATGCATCCCCCACTTGGTAGTATTAGGCTAGACTCTACAACTTTTTATCCTTATTCATGTCATTGTGCACGGAGTAATTTTGTTTTCCTGATCTATTTTTTTCTGGGTATGAATCCATATTTCAAAATAAGCTATATTGAGATAATGTAGGTTTCCCTTACAAACTCAGAATGCAACATTCATTATAAGGATTGTCAGGCTTGGCAGTCACTCTTGGATGAGACATTTGTTTTAATTGGAAGTGTCTCCATGGAAAAAAGTGCTTTTTATTAACCAGTTTTGATGAGACGGCAGTTGGTCATAGTGTCTTCCTGCCTGTAGATATCAGGTACACTTTAGCATTCTATCTTCTTATCTGCTGTAATAAATTTGGATCAAATAATCACCCTCAGGATTAATTATGGGCATCATATTACACAGACCTTCCTTTTGGATGGCTTTAATTATAATGTTTCAACTTCTGTAATTTATCTAAACCTTGTGACTTTATAGATATATAACATTTCAAAACTCCTGACTTAGCTAAATAGCAAGGTGGCCAAGTAGTGGTTAAAGTGATGGATTCGGAGAAAATATTTGACACACCTCACTCACTATGGAAAATAGGACTTTATTTTCTGAAATAGGTATCCCATTATCTTGTGTTGCGTTGCCTCAGTGCACAGACCTCAAAGGTACGGTACATTTCACTGATAACGCTACAGAAGGATATGTTACAATTATTATGGAACGACTGTTAGTGCCATGGATAGAGGCAGAAAAGCTGAATGGAAAAAGAAAACCCCAGCACATAATTCTCCCAAGGCATATCCATAAATGTTATTGATAGGTAGGCAGGTAGCCATCCTGCCTTTCAACTGGTCCTCACTGGGGGCCTGATTCTTCTAGATGACTCCAATTGCTGCTGGTGATACCATGAAGGCTGTACGTGCTCGAAAGAGGATCCTGCCCTCTGCTCCTAGGTGACTTCCTTCATATGTTAAGGATCATCTGATTGAAATGTCTTCCTTCCTCATGTTGTACCACTCTTCTTCTTCATCCACCTTTGGGTTTGCTTATCAATGAGAATGAAAGTTGTGTGACATGTCTGGATTCTTACTTTATTCATGAGATCAAATTTGGTATTTAATGACATTTATTTGTCTCCTAGCTTCACCCAGCTAAGCTTTTGTTCTTTTATTGGTGGCCTTTCAAATTGTTCTGACTTTTGCTAAGCCAGTGTTACATTTCCTCATTTTTGTTTTCTCATGTAAATGGTTGTTTGCTCCACAACGCTGTAGGACAAGCTTTTCAAGCTCGGTGTCCAAAGTTCTGCATCTTGAAACAAGTCAGCATCTCTAGCTGCTGCTATATTCAGAGCCTTGCTGGGAATACTTGATAGAACCAGAATGAGATAGCTGGATATTTGAAGCTTAAAGTAAATACTTAATGTAAGGCAGCCAAATAGATTGTTTTGTTTTGTGAAGTTAAATATTAAAATATACCTTTACTCTTACTTGTTTTTAAATAAAAGATATTACATTATTATTTTAGTGTTTGTTTACTGTAAGTGAAAGAGTTCAACTATTTTCCTCTAATTGTGCTTGGGTTTCACACCATAATAAACAACGTTTCAGTAGTTGACTTCAAACAGATTTTGTGTTACCAGTCTGTAAAACAGACTGGATTTTTTTCCTCAATTCCAAGCATCTGCTGCTGCAAATTCTATTTTGACCTACCCTAGTTTTGAAGTACACAGAGCCATCAAACCTAATTTGCAGGGTTTTGCACAGAATTGGCCATTAAACGTTATCCAAATATGCCCACAAAAAAGCAAGGTTTAGTTTGATTGACTTGTCCCATTGCAAAATGTACACCTGCTGTGAAATGCAGTCACAGGGAAAAAAAAGTGGAATAATTTAACTTTTTTATTTGTAAAGATAATCAGGGTTTTTCTGATTACATCTTAACTTCATAAATGTTAAATAACCTATCAGCATCTAGTTGTTGTAAATTATGAAAAAGAGTATTGCTGGGAATATTAACCAACTAAATCCTTGTTCTTTAGCGAACATGAAAATGTGTTATGGCAGGTTGTCATTGTGCTCGTGGTAACTTTGACACCAAATAACAAAACTGCCATTTGCACTTAGGGTAAATTGGTTCATTTGTGCTTTTACGGCTCCTTTTATTCTGACATAAATTTATGAACTCTGGAACTAACCAAGTCGTGTGGTTTCCCAGCTGACTTTAACAAATATGCCCATTTCGTTTCCCTCAGTCATCAGAGCACACGAGGTAGTAGTTTCAGACTGACTGCAGATGCTGAAAGCTATCGTGGAAGAAAGAGGGGTTTTGCCAGCTTCTGTGTTGTATAAGTATGTATTTTTTCTCTTTCAGATTACAAAGAGATCCTTTGATCTAAGCATTTGATTAATTACATCAAAGTGTAGAAGGATTTCCATTGAATATTAGAATTTTTCAGGGTGTTTACTTGATTTCATTTACAATTTCCTGTTCATTTGTTGAGAATATTTTTCCTCCTGAGCATATTCAGTCTTGGTATAATTCCTAATACATTGCAACATCTAGAATATTACGATTTTGGGGGTTTGGTTTGGTTTCATTTGGCTTATTTTTCATTTCTGCTGAGATAGGGATGAATGTTGGACATGGACAGGTCAATCATTTTGAAATAAGTGTCTTCTGCTGCATGTTGATGGCTGGATTCAGCTGTCCTTGTTTGTATTTAATCTTCCTTGGGAAATCAAGCATTCTGAATAGTTCCAGTTTCAAAGGTTTCTGGTGAATTTTGCCTAGAAATGCCCTGATCAGATGCACAAAAGTGAACTATGTGTCACTTTAATAAGGTAGTGAGGTTTTCAAGCTGAAATATCTGGTCTGTTGTCAGGACTGGAGAAGAAGGGGACCTTAACAAGGAGATTAAAAAAAAAGGTTTCTATTTGACATGCTTTTTACCACATCAAGCTCTTACTTTCAGATCTTCTGTTATGAACTTGGCAGTGCTGGGTTACTGGTTAGACTTGATGATTTTAAAGGTCTTTTCCAACCTAAACGATTCTATGAGTCCTTTAAAGGCACTCCAGTTATAGCAAAACAACAACAAAAGGTAGTTTAGATGTAGTAATACATCTTTAACTACTGGTACCATTACACAATGCACACTCAAATGCACTCTTCCAAAGCATTTTATCTTCCATATATCACAGCCAGAAATTAGTTTTCTTTTTTAGCAGAAGCCATCTACTTCAAGATCATCTCCCAGAGGTTTACTCTGTAACATCCTGTGTGACTTTAAAAGTTGCATTTCTGCTGATCCATTCTTAATGATTAGTTCTTGGTGTTTTTCTTGAACCTTTTGCATTGAAAAAGGAAAATTTTGCAGTGGGATTTTTGCACTTTCCATCTCCTTCTCCCTTCCTCTCTTCCAATGACTAATATCAGCATCTTTGTTCTGTTCCTGTAAGCTGAGCAGTTGAGTAAGATTGAAGTCATGCCTCCGCTTCAGGGCTTTTTCTTCTCAGATTTTTTTTAGTGTCATGGCATTTCCTTTGTCTACCATCTACTGAGGCAGCAGCATCTTCTTTCTTTGGGATTTTTATGTCCTCTTTCTCTTCTGAGAATTGTAAAAACTTGGTATTTCAAAGATTTTTCTGATCTTCCAAAGCGCGTTGGTTATTTATAGTACACAAATAAACTTGAAATCTCTCTGATTTCTTATAAACCTTTTATTTTTTCTTTAGTTAATGTGCATAATCACATATATAATTAGCCAAAAAAAAGACATCTAAAAGATGCACAACAGTGGGGAAAAAGTTGTCTTTGTAGCTTCAGGGTAATAGTGTCAATGTAATTACTTTATTAGAGAAGGGTGAAAACCGCAATTAGGAATGGAAAGATTCTTGAGATCTGGACAAGTCTCAGAACTGTTCATAGGCATCTGGTTCTTGGTCAAAACACAAAGCTGTCTCTGTGATGGCTAAAGTAGGTGATGTATGAAAGCGGGATGTGCTCTTACTCATCAGACACATTGACTCATTTCAGAAAGGTACCTTCTCTGCTTTATTCTTTCTTAAGATTGTACTTTACATGACTGCAGAATGGAGGAAACACACTTAACAGACACTCTTCTTTGGGTGTTCTCTTGGGCTTATGAAATTGCTGCTGACTGCATAGAACAGTCAATAGTGGACCAAAAAATTAATTAGCCTACAGCTCATTTCCTAATAACAAAACCAAAACTACAAAACAAAATAAAAACCCCTCCACAAACCCTCAAGAAGTCATGGGAGGAAACAAGGAAAGATCCAGGAACCTGTGCCAATCATTCTAAGGTGATGGCTTATGGCTTAGCTTGTTCTCATAAAGAAACTGCTTTTTCAGCTTTTCAACATAACTGAAAAATTAGGAATTGACAGCAGTGGAAGAGGAATGATGGAGAAAATGTCTGAATTACAACAAAATAGTAAAAATTGAGGGTTTTTTCTTCAACAGAAACTAACCTGTTTTTATATCATTTGAAACAGTATGTTTCTTGGTTCAAGCCAGTATATTGTTCTTTACTGGTAAAGCAGGCTAAAAACTTACACTCAGCTACCACTGCTGGGCTGAAAAGGGATATACTGAATGGTTGCAATTTGCTTTTTTGATCATATGCTTCTCTATTCAAGCAGCGGTGCTTAGCAGCTATTGCCCCTCCAGAATAAAGAAATAAAAGCTGCCTGGTTCCCAGTCATAAGGTCATTTTTCCTGGAAGTAGCAATTGCAACACAAGCATTGACTGAACTGAATTTAGATTTTTAAGTAAGAACTGTAATGTCTGCCTTCCAGTTGTGATCTGCAAATGGATCTGTTTCAGTTTATATTTAGATGGCTGTGGTTTCAAAAAGAGGCAGTAGGTAAAACCTCCAGAGGGGGCTTACATTTAAAATTGCATATGATCAATGCCTTTTTGAAGTTGTCCTGCACTGTTGTTAGTATCTCAGGTAATCACTGGCTGTTCTCTGTGTCACAACAGGGATATTCATTATCAATGTGCCTTTGGAATACAACATCTTACTGAATGCGAGCAGTCCCTCTCTACTAGTGAAGCCAGTAGGACGCGCACATTTTGCTCTCGTCGATGGCCTGGATCCCTACACCCTATATGAGATAAGAATACAAGCATGCCAGAATGGTAAGATGATTTTCAAAGCCTCACCTCCGTGACTGGGAAGGGAATGGAGATTTTTCCAGACAGGCTCAGCTCATCAAAACAGATAAAATCCTATTCCTACATTGGAGTTCAGTGTTTACCTAGTATAAAGAAAGCCTAGTGCCGAATGAAGCATTAAATATTTCTCCACATTATGTCATGAATATTTTAAATGGCGGTTTAAAAAATGTATTTTAGGTAATATGTGCCATTTTATTGTAAGTTCTTCACAAATAGCTTAACGATTTTGAGAAATATGCATACAGAACAAAATCAGTTCTGTAACTGTTCACCAGCAAGAAGTGGTATCATAAAGACAAGAGAGAAGAGCCCAAATATTATGAAATTCCTTGCCTTTAATGGAAAATTTCAAAATCCTATCGAAATAAATCTTCCTAAAATGACACTTTAGAACCAATTCTCTCCTCCCCTGCACTGGTGAAAATCAGCAGTAATTACTCAGTGAAACCACAGTAATTTAAATGAGTTTTTAATAATGTAATGAGGCACCATTTCTTTGGAGATTCTTTACTTGACATTCATTTGCTTTTGCTGTACATTTTGTTGAGGAAGAACTCTCATCCCTGAGCAAACTTCTGGTTTTGTAGGTGGGTGTGGAGTGGGTGGCCAAACATATGCAAGAACTGCTGAAGCACCACCTAGAGAACTGAGCCCACCTATCGTTAAAGCAATGGGATCTGCACTCATAGAAGTGAAATGGGCACCACCTAAGAAACCAAACGGCATTATTACTAACTACTTTATTTACAGGTAAATACTTTCATCACCTCAGATTCTTAGCCTCATTGAACTGTTCATTTCTTTATTCCTTGACATACTAGGAAGTGAAAAAAAGTGTAGAAGTATATGATAAAGTGTGTATCACATTTCAGATGCTAAGGTAAGATCCTCATCTAGGAATGGACAAGTTGAGAATAAGAGCTGAGGCAAGAATCATCTTCCTGATCTACAAATGACAAAAAGCAGGTGAAAATATGTTTTCAATAGTTCAAAGAGACAGACAAATATTAAAAGATAGATACTCTCACTGTGTTTACCCCAACTGCTAGGTACATTCTTCAGTCCTCTCTGATAGACAGTTGAGAATGTTGGAATGGAGACAGGAGTAATTCACCATTTCTGAGATTTTTAAAAGGTATCTAGGTTCCTAATACAGATCAGTTTCCCAAGATAAATTATGTTTCTGTTTGTAAGTCATTTGGAGTGTGGCAACAGTGCATCTATTTATGTTGCTTAGTGTTTGTATTCAGCTGCCCTATCTAGGTAGTTGATTGACACATCCTCACTCCCTATGAGGAGCTTCATAAGCTCTGTGTGAGGATTTTTCTATATAGATAGCTGTGTTTAGGGAAGTATCAAAGTAGCAAAACACTGATGACTGCTGTGCCCTTTGACTCTTTTATAAAAGCTCCTGAATAGCTTCAGAAAGGCAGAGAATATAAAACTTAAGCCATGTATTGGAGAGGAACTTAAACTCTGAAGTTCCTGGTTTTCCCAGCTCTAAATATGTGGGCAAACACATGCTGGGATGAACCTAGAGTTTGGGATATTTTATTATATTAGAGCTGAGACTGAGAAGACAAGGAATTGAATTACCTTTTGAAATCAGCAGTGATAATTAATATAAATTCACTTTTGCCTTAAATACATTAGTA
>NW_009929653.1:48052-64137 GCF_000696875.1 Nestor notabilis | reverse complement strand
CCTGCTGTCTTGAAATATCCTTTGTTTGCTCTTTTTTAATTATCTGATCAAAAAAACCAAAGTCCCTCCCCTGTATGAAGAGGAATGAAGTGTATGTTATAGCCCAAGACATGTCTTCACTCTGTTGGTTTTGTAAATAAAGCTGATGATTACTGCTGCTATTCCATGGCAACCATAGAAAGGGGAAAAAAGGAAATATAATGCAGAAAGCCTGCTTCACTGAAAAATACTGTAAATTGAATTTGACAGCATTTGATGGCATTTGATTATTCTAGTCACAGCCAAACAATGATATAAAGAGTAATATGAAACAGAATGTGTTACTGCCTAGCAGACTCAAAAGCAATAAACCTTCCTCCAATGTGACACAATCACTTCACAATCATAATTGTAGCCTGTTTGATACCTCTGAGTACAGCAGAAGGGCACTGACTGACATAGATACATTTTGTTTTTTATTTAAAGTGAAATGAAAATGGCGCACTGGGGCTCCAGATACAATCGGTATATTCACCTACATAGGCATGAATCACTTGGCAGTTATTTCAGCTGAAGTTTAAATGTGCTTAGACAACAACAATATCAAATCTTTCTCAGATAGCTGCAAAAAAAATCAGAAATGGGATGTAAGCACATAGTTCTTTTTCATTTTGTAGCCACACATAGCCTTACGTTGTTATAGCAGCAAGACTGCAGTATTTCTATGGGAGGTTATGGCATGTAATTTCTTCTTCATCATGTCCCTCTTCCTTACTGTATCACCACCAAAATAAATTCATTTAACTCAAAAGCTGGACTGCTTGGGGAGCTGGTGTGTGTGCATTGAAATGGCAGGACTCGTGCTTTCCTCTAGAATCATAAAAGCACTTGCAAGTTTGCACGCATTTTGTTAGCCACCAGGAAAATTAAAATGTTAGTTTATGATGAAAGATATGATGGTGACATTTCATTTTGGATTCATATAACAATGATCTGAGGCTTTTAAACTTTTCTAGCAAGGACCACAACTTGCAAGAGATTGTGAATGAGAAAAGATCTGGTTCATGAGATAATCACCTAATAGACTTCTCTTCCCATTCATCATTACCATAGTCTTCAAAAATAGTATTACAGAACTAGGTGATGTATTTCTTGCTGTATTTTAATAAGACACAGGTTACATCAGCTAATGGAACTGCTCTCTTTTGGCCACCAGCATGCACTGTGTAGGATGCATGTGACATGACTTTGAAAGAAATATTGTCTGTAAAATTATATGTAATTTTGGTTCATATTTTGCTTAAGGGAGTGTCTGAATTTCTGTCAAAGTGTCTATGTCATGTTCACTAAGATTGTATTACTTAATATCTTATATTAAGATTATATGTAAGTACGTAATATGTGAGATAGATTAGAATGTTGCTCTCATCAGCTGAGCAATCCTGATGGTGAAAATGTAGCTGAAAAATCAACAGGCCAAGCCTCAGTGGCTTTTGGCTAGTGTGACTTGCAGTGTAGAGGCTTCTAGACTGACTCTTTATGATTAATTAATTGCTTACACTTCTACCCTTACCCATGAGCTGCACCCAAGCCAGCTTGCAAGGCACATATATTAGTAGGTGGTTTAACAAAAGAATCCTTGTGGATGGGTATGTCATGAACTAGAAGAGCTTCTGGAGGATTTTATTTATACCTGTAATTGATATAGTACCTAATCCAAATTGGCATGTTGCACGCAATAATGTCAAATTCCTTTTGTTCACTTGTTTTACACACAAACTTGTAAAAAAAAAAAACAAACAAAGAAAAACATCCAAACTACATTACTATAGATTTGTTGAATCTAAATGGTAAGGGAGGCCACTTTGTTTAATTGGCTGTGGTATTGTAGAGAGGGAGCATTGTTAATGTTGCATTATTCCCCCACATTTGACAGTATGATTCCCAAAACATTTGAATTTTACCTCAGGTCTTCTCAGCATTTTGAAATAACTCACTACCACTCTGGTAAGAAAAATGACAGGCACTGCCAAGCATGTGGTTCTGTTGCATGGTGAAAGGAAAACACGCCAAGACTGATTCTGGGTTGACCTGTAAGACCTCAGGGATTCACTGAGTTTCTTTCCACATAAGAAAGCTGAGGGCTGCGTGTTGCAGTTAGTGTTGCTGCAGTTCTCTGCATACAGCTCTGTAGTTATCTGTCACAAAGAAGATTATATTCTCCTCTTTATGTCATCTGGCTCTGACTGGCAGTGGGGCAAGGAGAATTTGCCCTTATAAAAATAACTATTTCTGAGCATCTTTTAAATGAATGTAAGCAGCAAATCAGACTATGCAGATTAAGAGACAGCTTCCAGCTCTTGGAAATGTTATTCTCCTTTGCAGCTCATTGTACATAAGAAACACTTCCAGTTAAATGAGCAGTTGAATCTTAAATCTTAAGATGGTTGAAATGATTACAGACTGTTCAACCACTTCTGTTCAAAGTTTATTCATACATGAAGATATTCTGGTTTTTAGCACTACAGATGGAACCATTTACCTAACCATAAGTTTCATTCATTAAATATTCAGCAGTAATAAGATCTAAATACTTAACCAGACTACATCGTACTGCTTTGCTTGTGGATGAGCTTACAGTTGGTGGCATATTTGATCTTTCACTGTGAAAAAACTGTTTATCACAGTCTCAAAAATTTATAAAACATTAATCTGTGTGTTCATTTAAGTGCCATACTGCTCGGTCAGACAAGACGTATTAAATGTGACATTATTGCACTAAACTGTACTCTCCTTTTTTCACTAATCGACAGAGATTTTTTAGACATGTTTTTGAGTACACAGGGAAAAGGCTATATTTTTAGGTACAGGAGAAAGATACAGTAGTGACTTACCTTTCAGGATTATGTGTCTTGCATTAAATCAGTGAACAGCGTCTAAGGGAGAGTTCTACATAAGGCTTAATATGCCATTGCAATAGAGCATGGGGAGATATATTAAAAATAGCTGATGGAATTTTAGGATCGATGGGAAATTTTGTACCTCGAATCTTCCAGACATTTTGTTGTAATAGAAAGAATTGATAGGGAATCTTTCCTGCCTGTTCTACCTGCCTTTCTTCACCCAGTTCTGCCTACTTAGTATCAACACATCTTATGATTGGCCTATTTCACTATACTAGTGACATTGTACCTCAAAACCTTCCTTTTTTTTTTTAAACCACACTTTAATCCGTTTAAACTAAGCAGTGTCCATATAGCCTGCTTACCTCAGAGTTTAGCAAAAACTCTTTAGCTTCATATAAGAAAATAATGTATTTACACATGCCTTATATATCATATACACAAAGGATGAATAAACAGCTGTGTACACACATGCATTCGTTACATTCTTCATATCTCCATGTAAATACCTGGGAATATAGTATTGCAAGCAGCTAAGATTCTCAGTTTAAAAAAAGAAATTGTTGTGTTTTATGTTTTTAAAATAATTCCTGGGTTGATCTAACAAAACAAAATCCGACAGAATTCTGTGAAATAGATTTTCTCTTGCCAGAGAAATGTTCTTTAGCTTCTGTGTGTGTGTGTAGTGATGATGACACCCAGTAGGCAGACAAACCAATTTTACTTCTGCAAATTTGCCCTACTTGCAATAAAAGTGGCAGATAATGTAATCTGGTTTTTTGTTGTTGGCATGGAGGGTGAAAGTGCTTTTATGTTCTGCAAAGGCCAAGGTTCCTGTGAAGAGTAGGAGAACTGCTTAAATTCATGTGCAGTACAGCACAGCCGTCACTGAGATTTATCACAGTGTTTAAATGTAACCAACTTAATTTCACACAAACATTTTTATGCCAAGTGAAAGAATTGATTTGATAACTCTGTTTTGAAGATGAGTGCTTGCCTTATTACAACTGTTGTAAATTATATACTAGAAGGGGCCACATTAGAAAGGCGCTGAGGATCATCTGTAATCTCTCCTGATACTCTGCATATCATCACCAGGTCCAACTCAAGAAGATCTGTAGTAGGAATGCCACATATAAATTTATATGTGCATATATATGTGTGTGTATGTATACATATATGTATATATGTATACACATATGTACCAAAATAAAAACCCATCGTGCTAAAGCCTACACAGTAATTATCTTCATAGATCTTAATTTTGCATCTTTAAACAAACACAGCAATGGAAAAAAAATATGTAGTTCCCTACAAAAAGCACTGCTTGGGATATTTTAACAAGTTTTTGTGGTGGCACTGCAAATTCTGCTCAGTTTATGTACAAGGGATTGCCTATTCCATTCACAAGAACAAGTGCAATATTTATTATGAGCAAACCAGAACTTATAAGTGTAGTGCTTTGGCTTTGAGGGCGTGATAGAATATTTATCCCTTGTTCATTAGGTAACATTTTTCTCAAGTAAATTGGTTGTTAGTTTTCCAGAAATGAGGCATCCTGAGGTGAGTACCTCCATAAACAGTTTGATTTTCAGAAATGCTGAAAACGTGCACCCAGACTGTAATTCAAGTTATTGCTTAGCAAGTACGTATGGATTTAAAATTTCATGCTCTAAATTCTGAAAGTCTCATACCTAATGTGTTCTATCCTGAAAGGACAATATGCTATTGTAATACAGGCTGTGACAACACTCTTGTTTGACATGCTTTAGAGTATTCTGCTAGATAAAGGAGAGTAATTAAATGATTACCTCAAAAATCTCTTCTTCACTACTCAGCACCTAACATAAGTTCAGGGAAACACTTCTAAGATGCAGCGACAGGCAGTTCCTTGTCTGTGTGTGTAATGTATAGAAATAAGTTCTTTACTTTTCTGAGGTAAAGGCTGAACTTAGAACTTCAGGATCTAACACCATGGGACTGTTGAAGTTCTTTTCAATTTTGAACGCATTGCCTTTGATTTAATTTCAGACGTCCCGTGGGCAGTCAAGAAGAGCTGCTTTTGTTCATCTGGGCTGAAGGACCTTTGGAATTCATTGATGCGTCCGATGCTCTACAGCCTTTTACCCTCTACGAGTATCGTGCCAGAGCTCAAAATGCTGTGGGGTCAGTGGACAGCCTGTGGGCTTCAACCCAAACTCTGGAGGCTTCCCCACTGGGCATGGGAGCCCCTTGGGCACAAGCAACCAGTGCGTACTCAGTGCGGTTGAACTGGACCCAGCCTGTCTCTCCCAATGGAGTTATATCTCTGTATCGAGTAGTCTATCAAGAAAAACGCAGTGATCCAACATTTAGCAGCCCAGCTGTTACAGCACTAACCGTAACGGTAAGGATTAGATCACAAAACCAGCTTTAAGTTGTTTTTACTCTGCTTTGATGTCTGTGGTATTTTAAAATCTTATTCAACACTGATTGGGAAAGTGGGGGGTTCAAATTTCCAGTCGCTTTGTTGGTTTAAATTTTGTGTTGGCCCAATGCAGACTGAAATATTTCACATTAATATCTAATTCCTGGTAAAGGCAAGTAGATTACTCAAAAGCACAGATGCATCATGTTTGGAGGAATGAGGCCCATGCACCTAAATTTGCACTCTTACTCTGAAAGCTTTTTGTCTGACTGTTGAAATGGTTGCACAGGATATGCACAAAGAACAACAAAAACAGTCCTTGTATATAATTCTGGTTTCGTAATTCTATTGGAATCGCAAAGTAAATGAGTTCCTTAGTAATTACACAGTTCATACATGCAGTGCATTTGCATGTTCCACTCGTGATTCATCAGTAATAAAAGCAGAACTTTAATTACATGTACTTACTTTAGAATGTTACTTTGCAGTGCTCAAATGTCTTTCTCAGTATGTGGAGGGGTAGACTCAGGAAAGGGCAGCTCGTTTTGGGAACTGACTGACAATGTTATGTAAATCAGTGACAGAATGGGTTATGGTTTGTGCAGTTACCCCTGCTCTTCCCATCTATCTATTACATTCTAGTCTTTCTCTAGAATGACAGCTTGTAGATAGTGGAACTGAACTGCTTATATTAGTGAGCTGCTGTACATGACTGTTTCTGACAGTGTTTTAGAAAAGGTTTAGGGAGGTTGCAGTAAAGTTGTGTTTCCTCAGCTGTGCCACCTCCTTTTCAAAAACCTGGAATTTTCCCTAAGTGATATTCATAGAACCATAGAATAGTTAGGGTTGGAAAGGACCTTAAGATCATCTAGTTCCAACACCCCTCCCATGGCCAGGGCCGCCTCGCGCTAAATTCGTAGGCTGTGTTTGTATTGAGTAACACCAGAAACCCCCTAAATTCTTAAGTACCCCAGTTACAAAGTATCTGTTTGAAATTCAAGTAGGATCCTAAAAAGCTTTCTCTGGAATACCCAAAAGTAACTCCCTCTTGACATGACAAGGTGGGAGAAGTTTCCAGCTCAGTAATCTTACATACTCTTGTGATCATATGGATCCAAAGCAGTTTTGTGTCTAGCTTCTTGCAAGCCTGAAGGGATTAAGTTTGTAATGCATCTTTTTCTGGAAAAGAAAAAAGTTCCTGAACTGCATGATAGGAATATATACTTCTGGCTTCTGAAGTAGTTGCATTTGCATTGCTAGGTTTTAAAAAGTAGACTGGGATTTTAAAGTTATTGAACTTCAGTAGCATTGTGGTACTCAGCTCCCTTAACTTGTTTAAAACAATATAATCACAATCATAATTGTGATGGGGCACCTAAGATTTCAGACTCAGTGAAATGACAGGGCTTCTCCTAATCCTCTGCTTCAGCAGCGTGCAGAGTGTTGCTAAGCGTTGGAATTGACCTGGCTGGTCATGCATTGCAATGTCTTCTGAGCATGCCAACAACAACAGAAAATGTCCAAGATGGTTGTATTGTGGGTAATAAAACCTACCAAAATGGTCTTTTAAATAATGCTGCCACAGTGTGTTTCTTTAACAACATCAGTTAAAAGCATTTTAAATTAACAAGCTATTATTTACTGAATTAGTATTTTCCTGGCTCCAAAATCCTTTATTTTCCCCAAACACTATCCTGAATCAAAATGACATTCTGGCAGCATATGTATAGCTGTTCTAGTAAGCATTGCAGCAAAGCTGCCTTGCTTGTTTTTTTCTACTCTCCTTTGTCGTGAACATTTATTGATTCTTATTTTTGCTACTCTTTTTTATTTTTAAATATTATACTTCCCTTTGGGGAGAAATCTTTCTGCACAGCTCTTCCACCAGTTGCACTCACTTTAAGTTGTTGCAACTACATTAACTGAGTAGAATTGCTGCTGATTTATACCAAGTGGCTGAGATCTGAATCCTAACTCTTCTGAATATAGCAGAACAGCTAAAGCTTTGAATCAAAGTTATTGACATAAAGTGCACGGAGTCCTGTTATCAAAGATGTCTTCAGGAGGTCAGGTCAATTATCCCAGCAGGCAAAAACCTGGACACCAACTTTCAAAGTTATAACCCCTTAAAAATAGAATTTTATCATGAAATTGCTGATATACCCTTTACTGTAGCTTTGTGAATGAGACATTTTAATTAAAATGTAATTTTATTGAAGGAACTAGCATTCCAATGATTAAACTTCTGCCCCTTTAAAATATAGCTTTCAGGGGTACTAGGCTAAATCATTTAATTTCCTAAAGCATCTCTATTGGAGCTCTCTTGTGGGATATGCCATTAGTCATTTTCTCACACAAGCTTCCATGTTACAAGCAAGACTTAAAGTATTAAGTGAGCAATGAGTTCGGTCCTTTATTTAATCTGTTAGATTCCATCCTTATCCCATTATATTGTTGCAGGAAAAAAGCACTGCTAGAATCACAGTAGCAGATCCCACCCTTGCTCTTGTCAGTTGCACCCTGCTTGCCTGCCACAGGACATAAAGCTAGACCAAAACCCAAAGTAGAAATACAATCCCTGTGACACTGCAGGATGCAAATTAAGCTCTCACTAATGTCCCTGCAGACTGTTCTAATTTGACAGCTTCGTTTCCGTCCATTTCCAGAGCCAAATAGGAAGCATCTTCTGGGTTTTCAAACCAGTTGGCAGACTTACCCACTCTACCTTCCCGAACTGCAGCTATTCACTCCCCAATTAAGGTGCATTAAGCTGTATTTAAATTAATGTATCAAAGGTATGGCTGTCTGTACCTTAAGGTTATCGCTGACCCCTTGAAATTTTGTGCTGCCTATGGAGATGAAGACAAGAATTCAGTTCTAAGAGCAAAAGTGGCTGCCACTCAAACAGGAGGAGGATCTCCCTGCACCATTAGAAGCAACTGAAGTACACGTGAGCCATTTCGATGCTTTGCAGTTAAAAAGCAGTGTCACCCATTTCCCCAGCTTGTTTGGCCAGGAGTGTAGTGACAGATGTTAGGTGACAGCAAGTTAAACTGACATTCTGGTTTATTTGCAGAACAAAGTCATGTCAAGACTGGTTACAGCAGTACAAGTGTCTCCCGCAATGTCTTCCCAGTTCTTTTTAACCCTCTAAAGCAAGAATGATATTTAATGTCTTATTGACAGTGTTAATATGAGGCGGATGTGTTTATAGGAGAATGGACTGACAGTAAGTTCTCATTTACAGAAATCAGCATGAAGTGACTAGATTGTCACTTTATGCTTCTTACTCCTGTACGCTTAGGGCTTAAGCTTATGAACACAGAACCCGGAGCTGATTACTTTATAAAGCCACTACCTGCCAAATGGCATCAAAGCATAACAGCTCTTTAACTGCTGTAGTCCAAATATTGCTGTGAGGTAAAACTGCGGGTAAGTTTGGACTTTTTCTTGGTAGATGTGTTGTGGACGTGTAATGCTGTTTCTCTCATGACAATTATATTGAGTGTTTTGGTTTTTTGTCAAGAGCAGGAGAATTCAAAGCCAAGAAGATGAATAGAAAACAATAAGAATATGTAGCTGTTAGAATGTGCTTGGAGAATTAAAAGCATCCAGAGATGAGGATTATAAAGAAAAAAATCTGCCTGCTATGGGCAGTGACCCCCATTATTATCATGTAGAATCAAGGCCTCAGTGTGGCAAATCCATCTCTCTGTGTATATCTTTCGTATACTTTCTTGTATATGAAAGTAAGTACAACATCCTTGTTTCTACATGTGAGAGAGAGGTGTAAGCATTATAGGCCTTATTCCTGGGAAATCCTACACCTGCTTACTTAGAAGCACATGTCTACTCACAATGTGTTTCGCAGTATGAGGCTCTCTGGCCACATGTATCCTACAAGGCTTTTTTGGCATAGCTATGTCAGCTTGG
This sequence comes from Nestor notabilis, assembly GCF_000696875.1. NCBI lineage: Eukaryota > Metazoa > Chordata > Aves > Psittaciformes > Psittacidae > Nestor > Nestor notabilis. The sequence goes on along the minus strand of NW_009929653.1, from coordinate 54,915 downwards.
GGTGTAAAAAATTAACACATCTCTTAGCTGATATCACTGCACCAGCAAAGACTTTGGATTGGATGCAGATATGCTAACAGTTGAGAACGTACGTTGGCTTACTTTACATTATTTGGGAAGATGGTATATAACTACACTGGCCTAACGCCTCTTGGCAGATGCTTCATCTGTGGTAGGGAAATCTGTAGACATATTGCAGAATAGCAATAATAATAGAGATTTTTGGTAGGAAGATGAAGCTTTGACTTGCATGATTATGCTGTTAAAACCAACATGTGTATTTGTATATCAAATACATAACCAGAGTAAAAATAATAAATAAAGTGTTGCTGAAAAACTATATATGAAATATATCCTATCAGAAATAATCTTAGGTGGCCAGTACTGCCATATACACATGCCTCCTATGCAGGATTTTATAGATATCTGGCATCTTCCATCCAGAGTTAGTTCCTTTCTATTATTCACATTCAGAAATACTACATCTGTGTGTGATCCATCATTTCTCTTTCCTCATGTAGACCAGAAAACATTTGGCAGCATTACAGATGAGATACCACATAGTTATTAACATCCTTGTACACATTATTCAGTAGTGCAGTATTCAGGACTGTACATGACAACTTCCTTATAAAAGAAGGGATGAAGATGGTAGAAAAAACATGCCAAAGAGTAAAACTTTTTTATACATGCCTGGGAAATGGACTTCACTCTACGAAAAGATGATAGTAAATGGAGGAATCCCTGAACATGCCATAAATTCAGAATATGTGCTACTTAGTGAAGAATGAAAGCTGTAAATGGCAGTGGAGGGCAAAAGTTAATTAGGCTACTGTGCTGCTGTTAGTGAGTGAAAAGTAGCCACAACCAGAAACAAGATGGTGCTCAGCAGTGCCCTAATACAGCCAAAAGATCATCTCCTTAGCTCTGCAAGGGCTTATGGGTTAGGGGGAAATCATACACAGATGACCAATTTTTTTATGGTTCACAGCTGATCAAAGTGAAATTCAGCAGCTGTTCAGGACAAGTGACCACTCTAACGGCTGTAATATAACCTGCTAAATAGAGAGGGAATTGCATGAGAGCAAGAGGTTAGCTGTGATTATCGGCAGGTGAGTGCTTTATTGAAGTTGAAAGACCATTAACATTGATGGAGTAATTATTTCAACTTGAAAGTAATTACCTTGATGGGTGATAACTTCTCCAGTGTTCCCAGATTTGATTGGACCAAACAATTGTGAACTCTTGAAGCCTAGAAAAATATTACAACAATACTGCAATGTTTAAATTACTGAAACCGCTGTTAGAGTACTTTAATTATGCCTAACAGTGAAAAGATTTTAACTTACAACAACTGGTGACCTCTCATGTATAGAGACATTTGCTTTCTCATTCCAATGAAATGACCCACACCTACTACGCGTGTGCTGTATGTGATGGGTTTGCAAATGAAACATCTGATTTAAATGCAGGTTTTAAGATCCCAAGCCTCGTTAGCGCAGTTTCAGGCAGGGCTTGCACTGGAATTGCTGTAATTGTTTTATTTGCCAGGAAAGCCCAGCTACACCGGTTAAGTTTACATGGGATGAATATAGGACAAGTGCTCCTTCACATTGAAAGCTGCTAATTAAAAAAATAGTGTGTGTGAGGCAATCTGCATCTCACAGATTCTGTTGTTTCCATGCTGCTGCGGAATATGCTGGATTTGGCACTACAGCTCTGTTTAAATAAGCATTTGGATTGGCAGTACCATGCCCCTCCAGAAACTGATTAAGTGCTTCAGTAAGCCCCACCTATCAAGACAGACATGCAGAATTGCATAATTAGAGCAGAAAGGATGAAATGGATTGTTGCACAACTTTGATGACTTTGAAGTACTGTGGTAATAGAATTGGATCAGAACGGTAAAAGAGAAAGAGAGAGGCTTCAGCTCTTCTATTTATACCATCTTTTCTGTAACCAAGGCCACTTCAGTGTCTCCTGGATGCTGCCGGCAGCCACAGAAACATAGCTTTAGAGTCTGATGGAATTCTGCCAAGAAAGAAAGAATCCTTGTGAGTTAGGATGTGGGGTAGCGGGGAAAGGTTTATCTGATGTCTGTGTGGTCTTAATATGTTTTCAGGCAACTGGTGGCTTGAATTAGTGAAGGTTACAGCAAAGGAGTTTATTTCACCACATTTTTTTCCTGAATATTTTCTCCCTAGTTCAATGTGCAACATGAAGTTAACATAACTTTGCCCTTCGATAAATTTTGGGGCTGGTGGAAGTAAAAACACTGATAGGGTTATGTCTGACCATGCCTAACCACATACTCTAAATTGACTAGACCAGAGAGCCTGGATCAATAGGTAATTTTTTTCTACAAATGAATTAGTTGATTATTTGGAAATATCTGGTATATTTTATCCTTGGGTTCTCCTTGTGCAGGATCCAGTTTTCTTTCACTCCACAAGTCTGTTTGTTGGTTTTTTTGATGAGCAAACACATACAGAATTAGGTATTTTGAGGGATATTTACAATGTCTGACTTCAAGCACCTAACCTAGTTAGGAGCATGAATGTCCTTTATAGGCCATGAAACATCCAGGACAGCTAAGGCATGAACGTTTACCATCCTTGGGCTGTAACTGTTCACATAGGACTGTTTTCCTCTAGTGCACTTGTGTGCTATTACTGGCATGCATCAGTCAAAAGAATGTGGTTGGGTTTAAGCTGATTAATCATCTGGTCTTTCCTAACCCACACAATAGGATGACCACATGGTAAAGCCTAAAGGCAGATGCCTAAAATCAGATTGTACAGATGCTCCATGTGCTGTTTCTCTATATATGTTTTTATCTATTCGTTATATTTATGCTTTTCTCTACAATGTTCTTCTGTAAGTCTTGCATTTCAGTTGAGAGTAAGATTAAACTAATCAGGCTCCACAGAAAAATACCTTTGACAGCATATGCTCTAATTTTTAGAAGCCAAATCAACAAAACAGAACCCCCCACAAAACTTCCCCTCATTAAGCATACATTGATAGGAAGATATAATGAGAGGAATGTTCTTCCCTTTGTGCCATGTTGTGTGTGACAGTACTAAATCTGCTTTAAAACCAAGGTTTTGGTAAGCTACAGATGCTTTTTCATGTATAAGTAGAGGGGGCAGAAATTTGTTGGATAATATGTACAGCTGGTTTTCAAATTAGATATCTTTAAAAATGCTTAATTGGATTTGACTAGATTTTAATTCATGTTTAAGCAACATTCTTAAGTGAACATACCAGGCAATTCCAAGAAAAAGGTCTTTGTTGTTGAAGTCATAGAGCAGCTCCCCAAAATCCCCAGGGTCATGCCCAACAGCTACAGATACAGGAATTCTTCATCTGATAATTAGAAAGGCCACTCCCCACCCTCCCCACCCCCATCTTATCCCCCTGCCTCACTCCCCTCCAAATAGGTCTTTTATTCTAATTGTCTGAGAAGTGTTATCTCATGTGCTTGTATTTCATAAGGTATTTTAACAAGCATTGGGTAATTTTAGCAAACAGAGAATCCTACCTCTTCTTTAAAAAAGCAAGAGCAAGCTACCTGACTCATGGGGATTGGTAATATAACGTAGAGCCTCATACCACTGGGGACTCCATTTGAATCTAATCCAGGTCTACAGCCACCAATGTCATTCTCATCAAACAGCCACGGGGTGTCCTATGTAAGATAAGTTTAGTATTCTCAGCTGACCTCCTGTCCTTTCTCTTTACTGCTCCCTTTTGAATCCATTCCCATCACTCAGCTTCACAGCCTCATTCAAGCTCATCTCCCCTATGCTTGTTGCAGTTTCCCTTTTTCTGCCTGCCAAATGACCTCGCTCTCTCCTCCTTTCAGACTTTACAAAAAGCACTGGAAAGCATGTATAATCCTGCACACTTTTTTTTTTAGGGAGCAAGACCCTAATTCCTGCATATTGCTAAACAGGATTTTATTGACAGAAAGCTCTTTGGGAGTGGAAATGGGTGTCTGTTAATTTGCAGCACTATATAAATATTATTTTTGAGACTAGAATAGCAATTATGGTGAATAGGGGCCAGATGGCTTCTGTATCTAGAAAGCAGAATGGCAGTGTATTTTTAATGGACTTAAATGTTACTTTTTGACAGGAAGGTAATATTAAATTTTGTGTTATAGGTGCCTGTCAGGTGAGTATGGTTCTGAGTTTTGTTTTGTGTTCAAGCAATTACTAACGTCATGCCTGGATACTTTTGCCCACTAAAGCCTTGTTCTGTGGTGGGGTCTTTGTTGTTGCCTTCCTTTTTTATTTTTTTAAGGATGGTTATTGATCTCTTGCTGAGCTGAGATTTCAGTTTTATGCCAGATAGTTTGATTAATGGGTTGGTTTCTGTAAGTGGACTGAATGGGGATAGGAAGCACAAGCCGCTCATGCCGCCAACCCTAACTCCGTCAAGACGCATAGCTCATTATGAAACAGTTATCAAGTATACATGAAAAATTAATTGGGCTCAGTTTGATTCTGAAAAGGATCAGCTTTCTACTTGGCGGTCCCCCCAATCTTTCCAGATGTTGCACGCTAGCCCCTCGAGAAGCAGCGAGGGGAGATGTATTAATACATTGTATTGATTAGATCAAGACCCCTGACAGTTATTTGTAGAGATACCATCTGGCTGCTGTTCGAATTCCTTCACCAAAAACAGGACGTGACATGTTATTAATCTCAACTCTCTAAGTATAGACAGTTGCCTTTTCTGCTAAACCGCATTTTACCATTCTGTAGGAGATGGAGGCAGACCTGAAGGGTGCTGAAATTAAGGTTATTACACAAATTGAGCCATATGGTCCAAATATTTCAGCAAGAAAATTGCCAGGCAATAAAAATTGCTCCTGCCTTCCTAATGGTGTAAATTACAGTTTAACCATGGCTCTAATGATGTCCTTCTGCCGCGCTTAACTACTGTTACATGAAGGACATTGTTTTAAAAATATAAAAAACAAGTAAATGCCAGCAGCGTGTTTTACAATCTGTTAGTGTGTCATTAAGAACACTGTCAGAATTACATAAACATAATGGCAGGCAACCTAGCATACAAAAGAATGAGTATGGAAATAAAAAGTGTCTTGAAAACTCCTTTAGCTCTGTAATGTCAAGAGCCCTTTCCCTTCTGGAACTTTTCCAGTATGGGAAAACGTGGCTGCTTATTACTTATTCCAGTTCTCACACAGGCTGTGATGGAGATCTAAAAGCAGAAACAAAATATACTGAATATTCCAATGCATTTTGAACGGGTGACAATGGAGGGGTATAAATTTATTACCACATTATGCTGTAACTGTATATAAAGTTAACTGGGTATGAAAAAGGAATCCAAAATGGGACTCTCTTTTTAAACTGAGGCATTGTTTTTATTCTTTTGGATCATAATGGGACTTTCTGTTGTTTTTCAGACTGTTTGGAGAATTGCAGAGTATTAAAATAACTTCAAAGCTCAAAAGCTCTGTGAGTTCTACTAACAGAGTTAGCAGTCCTAAAAAATGATTCAAAATAGGTATAACCTATTTGCTATTAAAACCAAAATGAAAGTAGTTATCCAGTCAGCAGATGCGCAACTGACTGATTCTGGTGATTCATCATACAATGTGGAAATTAAATTGTAAATAAATGAAGTGAATAATTAGCCAATAAGATTTCATTTCAAAAACACTCATGCAATTATTCAGTTTGTAAAGGAAAAACTCCGAGACAGCCATACAGGAGGAAAAAAAATCACCTAAGTTTATAATCAGTGCAATTTGGAATATTGAGTTTGACCATTTCTACTTTAAACCACTTGCAGATGTTAATAGTTCATATATGCCACACCTTTTGGTAAAATAACCTAACCTAGCACAGCCATGTTACCACGGGAGGTGCACTTGGAATGGTCTGTACCGGTTTTGTGGTAGTGGCTGCTGGAAACCAAAGGGTGCTGCACCCCACCTCAGCTCCCTTGGACCTCAGCGCTGGGTCTGCTGAGCAGTAGGAGATGCTGCTTCCCTTTCCTGTGCATTTTTGAAGGCAGAAACTTCCACAGCCTTGCAAGTTCCAGCTGGATCTTCATACTGGTTGAAACGTGTTTGGGCAGTGTTGAAAACACGACCAGACAATGTCAAGTAGATGAATGGAAGAAGGGACATTGTGAGTTTGCTGACTGGGTTGGCTGGTTGGTGAATGAGCTCACAGGCAGCTCTTACATTTGTCTTCAAATGTAGCATAGTTTCTGAATCGTGTGAAGGTCTCATTCGTGTGTGGAACAGGGGAAAGATGAGAGGGGACATTTACTCTTGACAAATTCAAATTGAGCCCAAACCAGACGGCTAATCAGATTCAATGTAGCTCAAAACAGTCTTTATATCTGTCCTTTCTGCTTCTTAGTACCAGGGTGATCATAAATGAAAGCACCAAAACATAAATAATTTATGGTTGGTTGGTTCACTGGTTTCCAAAGAAACCAAAGCAGGAAGCAGTAGACTCTTTAGAGGATCGTAGTCTGAAAATATGTTATATACAATGTGTAGGGGTAGTAATCTGTATTAGGAGGAAACAAAGTCCAGTTTCTGAGTTTATCCCATCACAGACTACAAGTATTTCCCTCAACAGCTTGAACTTTTTATCTGACTCAAGTTGCAGAAATGCTTGGCACATGGGATCTGGAACATCTAAGTGCTTTGTACTCTACTCAGATGCACCTGTAATGGATGGATTTTATTGTTTAACTGTTAAAACTGTATTGTATTTTTAAGTCTGTTTCTTTAGCATTCGTTAAACAAAATCTCTACAGTCTTTAAAGAAAGAGAGATTGGTACAGATGCTCTCCCTCCCGCCCCCCCC
>NW_009929653.1:44088-48034 GCF_000696875.1 Nestor notabilis | reverse complement strand
AGCAGTTGATAGGCTGGAAGATATGGAAAGGATATGCTCAATGAACTGCATTATGCGTGCCAAAAATACCTTTCTTCTGTATGTAGCATGTATGTCTTCCTGTGCCCACAGCACCACAACATAGAGATGATGTTACTGCTGGGGTATGGTCCATCTGAATGAGGCCCCTGGGCTGTGTGCTGTCTGTGTGCCAAAAGGCCTCCCAGGAGTTATATATTCAGGACTGATGAACAGTCCCAGAATCTGTTTAACTTACTGGGTATATCACAAATCATTACTCATTTTGCTTCTGAATTTCGCTCCAAATATTCTTCCAAGTCTGTTTCCTGCAGGTCAGAATGCACCAAGTCTTTTTCCCAAACAGAGCATAGTCTGGGAGCAGTTTCCTAGCCTGAGCCAAATGCTCCATGCAGCGTGGCGATGTTACTTTAGTGCCAGCAAGAAAAAGCACCAAGTTTACAGTTGTTCATAAAATCAGCATTGCAAATGCAGATTTAATAAAGCAAGAGAGTGAGGGAAGTGGACTCCTTGCACTGATAAATTTTCTCTATTTTTGCTATAAAGAAAACTTTTCTCTACACAAACAAAATGAATGAAACTTTGCGGAGCTCATATATTTCAACAGGCTTTAAAAAAAGAATTAATGAGAAGTCTGGAAGACATCTTTTCCCAGATGAAGTGAAGTATAACTCTTGTCATTATGGCATCATTAAATTATTTTTTATTGTTTTCTCTTCAGGGGTTTAAGGCAGATGATAATTTAGATTTTCTCTAATGCTAGTCTATGCTAGAAATTCTAGACCCGTGATGTACCAATAGATCAGGAGATTTGTGCTATAGTTGTAGCTTAAAAGACAGTGAAATATTTAAGTGCTATGCTTAATGTTACTGGAGAGTCCTGGCCTAAAAAGACTAAATAGAGACCCTGAGAAAAACTGAGAAGAAAAACATCACCTTTTCCATCAGGTAACACGGTAGTCTGAGCTCTAGTTGCTTTGCTTTCAAATACAGTGTCCCCTTTGAGGACAACTAGAGCTGAGAACATGTGGCTTGTAAAACAGGACATTTCTGAGACAAAAAATTGCACCAGTTCTTTAGCATATTGCAGTTTTTCATCTTTCTTGTCCTGCATCAAAGCACTACAGTCCTTTCAATTGCTTTGTAAACAAACATCTCTAATGATACTTGGTTTGAGACTGTTAATGGAGATTTTAAACCACGCTGACTTCAGTAACATCATCTCATTGCCAACATGGTTGACCTGTGCAGGTGTCAGGGATGTTTGCTTCAATATTACGGATCAACTAAACCCAAACCCTGTTCTGGTTGAATGCCATCTACATACACCATTTAGTTTTGTCCTTCTACTCATGAAGACCCTGATCCAGGATCCTTGGAAAGACAAAAGGAAGCTTCCACTGATTTTGCAGCATTTTGAAACAGCTGCTGTTTAACTCCTGAAGCTACCAACAGTTTTCTAAGAAAAAAGGAGGAGTTCAGCTCTATGATCTCTTGCTGTGTGGTGGCTGAAAATGTTGTCGTGGGCTTCTTGAGTCTTCAGGAGTTGAGTTCACTTGAGTTGTAAGTGAATTTAAACAAAAGTCACAGCTCTGAATTCTAAGAACTTCAATGTAGGCTAGGCTGTCTAATCTGTCTTGAGAGAGGGTGAGGCTTCTCTGATGGGCTGTTCAAAACAGAAGTTAAACATTTGACTTCCCTTTTGGAAGAACCTCCCTTCCTCTGCGCAGAGAATAACAGAGCACACTAAGTAAGCAAGTTTTGTGTCAGAATGTAGGAGCTCTAGCTGTTTCCTGTAATGTCTATCTTCCTCTTGAATACATTTACAAGTCTGGCCCAAAATGACTAAATTGTAGTAATTTCTTTTTGAATTGCTCATTTATAACATGCATACATGCAGCTAATCAATAAATGAGACAGTGAAACTAGTGGATTTACAATTTAATATGCTGGAGTCAATAACATGCTGTAAAGACATTTTCAATTCTGACATCAGCACGATTTCTTTTGTACTAAGCTTAACGATATACCTGTTGACTTAGTGGTCTGGTTTAATTTCCCAAATAACTTAAAAATCCAAGGAAAATACAGAATCTGAACTAAATTTGTTAAGCTTCAACTTTCAAGTAATATTTAAGCATTGACATCTTTCAGCTCTTCCCTAACTACTGCACCTTGCTTGTGCAAGTCGCAAGCAGATCAGACCTTCTTCTCTTCTGGCAGCAGCCTTGCACTAAGAAGCCTGAGCCACACTAGAAAGGACTAATGAATGTGTAACCACATGAAAAGACATGATTAAATACTCTGGTTTATTTATGCATTAATGTTTAAAACTGAAACTAGCTAGCTGCTTTTCCTGTTCACACTGCAGCAGATTTATCTCTCTACTTTTCTGTGTATGTATATGAATCTAGCGTTGGCCTGACAGCATAGAAAATGGGAATGGGCATTCCGCAGACACAGCTTCATATGCTGTGTCAGGGTGAGTTTCTTCCCATCGGTGTGCCTTAAGAGGCTTAAGCTAGAGGGAATTGTAGCCATATGGTCCTAGGAGAATCTGGAAGTTCATCCATCCACTGGGTTCACTTGGTTTCAAGACATTAAACCTCCAAGCTGCTTCTCTTCCAGTTCCACTACAAATTATTTACCTGCTCTTTCTTGTTGTCTTTTCAATGCTTTGCTTGGTGCTGAGCCAATTTTGAGGCTTCACGTGGCAAGACATAGCTGTCAAGGGACACAGCAATATAAACTTAATCAGACATCCTTATTTTCATCAACAGTGCAGTCCATCAGGCTGTAATGGGAAAACAAGGTTTTTGTTCCTTTTACCGCCATGGAAAGTAGGGACTTTTTAGACTACTTGTTGAAGGTTTACGATAGTTTCTATGACGAGCAGGGGCAGGGATCCCCTGTAGCAATCCCCTACTCCAAACTTGGGGAGCATCCCACAGGTTCTTGGAAGAAGGTGTCAGATCTCTGCTGAACCTGTCAGTATTTTGATGAGAAGCTGTCCTTTGCTGAGGAATGTGGCCTAATCAATATCCTCTGCTAATACTCAGAAGATAGATGGAACTTTCTTCCAGGTACAGAAGAGTCTTTTATTTGGAGAGCAGGTATTCTTGTAGGAAGAGTAAAGCATTAAGGGAAGAAAAACCTGATGAAGGCAAGACAATCAAGAGGTAGGGGTTTGTATATTTCTTGGTTAGGCTTAAAGGTAATGTTTTAAGTTCAGACTAGACTTTGGCCTTTATAATGTAGCTCCAAGTAAATTGTTTGTGCTTACCTTTTAATATCCCTCAGAAGTGATTATACACATAGCAGGCAAAGTTCGAATGAAAAGCTGGGACTGCTCAGTACAGGGCAGGAAAAAAGGAATAAAACAGCAGGAAATAAAAACCTTTTAGTCTCCTTTAAAATGTTGCTTTTATTTCCCATTGTGTTGGCAGAAAGCAGGGATTTAAAGCTGTGAATTGCCTTGAGGCTGTGTTATCTTCCTCTACTTAGCAGCAGTTAGAACTGGGGTTTTTTGCATGTGTTGAGTGAGAGAGAAAAGAACTCAGAATAATTGAGAAAAGAGAATGAAGTAAGCTTGCATTTAACAATAATATGACACATCTATTGTACCTGTGTAAAATGGGAGCTGAAATAATAATGATAGTTTCCTGAAGCTGCACACAGTAACACAGGGGGATATCCTGAGACTTAATTAATTAATGTTTGTAACACGATGTGAGATCCTATGATGAAAAGTCATATATAACTGCTAAGTCTTAATTTTATGGAACACAACTGACATTAAGTGGCATTTTCAAGGAAACCGATGTGGGAATTCACCTGCAGTCTCTGTTAAGATTCAGATTGTCCTTGTACAAGTCCCCTTAAAGATTTTCTTCAAACTCTTTTTTACCTCTTTACATTTCTCTTTCCC
>NW_009929653.1:16723-44077 GCF_000696875.1 Nestor notabilis | reverse complement strand
TGAGCTGTACAAAGGCAAAAATTGAAAACAATAGCTTTTATAGGGGAAAAATAAGGGGTTTCCCCCCTCTGTTTTCACCAACACCACAACCAGACTCTCTCTTTCAGATTCTACTGAAAATAGAAACCGTCAGGTCATTTTAAGATCAGGTTGGGGAAGTTTTACAGTGTTCAGAGCCACTTTCCTTCACAATATCATATATGACATAATTTGAAAGGAGATGCAGAAGGCGGTTTATGGCAGAGATATATAGAGTCACAAATGTCATAGAGGAGCAATGTGAAAACAAAACTTCAAATTAAACCAAAACCCAAAACATTTGATAATGACAAGGGCATGTTCTTTCTACGACAAAGCAAAACCAATTGCCATAAGATACCTTGAGTTGAGAGGTTCAGGTATATAAATAATATATATTTATGGATAATAAAAACATCCCCAATTTCATTGCCTTGGTTTAAAATGACAGAAGCCCTTCTGCAAAACATCTGCCAATCCAGACATAGCGAGAAAAGGAAATTAAACCTATTTGAGACTAAGAAGACACCGACTGCATGGATGTGGTAGTCCAGATTTTTTGTTCTCACAAAAGCATCTAACTTCATTCTGGCCATCAGCCAATATGTCAAATGGAAAATACGGTTTATGGCATTAGGAAAAGTTTAACATTAACCCCCTAAAGCTTCATATTAAGGGATGTACCCCCTACCATTTGCAGGTTTGAGCCCTTAGGCTCTAGCTGCTGTTTTACAACAGCAGTGTCTTTTCTTTCTTTTGCCATGCCGACAGACAACATCATAGAACAAACACATGAGAAGAATGCTGGTCCTAAATGTTAATGAATAGTGGATGGAAAGTTGCTGCTCAGCAGGAGCACTGCGTGTGGTACTTATTTTAAACATATTCCTGGAGTTCAGCTGTATGAGTGCACTAGTTGTGATGTAGAGATCCAAACCTCAGCCAGTTTGTGTGCTTGTCTTCCCTAGCTTTTTACCTTCCCTGAAGACACATTTCTGTCCCAGTTTATAAAGCTCCACCTGAAGGATCATTCATTCCAATTCCCCCTGTGAGCAAGGCAGACGCAACGAATTGCAAGTGCTGCAATGCCTTTATGAGTTTATGCAGATTCCAAATTACTCGGTGTGTGAATTTGCAACACCACAAAAACATCCCAACTCAATCCTAACGGGTTTGCCATTGTTTTGGCATGATGCTGGATTTCATATACCGTAAAGTCTTTGCTGATGCATCTCCTCTATCCTCTCTCACTCCCATCAGCTCTCTGCAAAGCATGCAACTGTTTTCCCCGAGCTTTGGTTTTGGTCAGTTTAAATCTGCTGTCCTCATTTAACCTGAATTATACTTTTTGCTTTCTCTTAGATATAAAGAACTAGACTAACTTTCTCTTCAAAATAAGACAGGCAGAATCTGAAGTAAAAATTGAATACTGTTTATTTCAGATACAGTCCCATGAGGTGTCTAGTTTATAAAGAGGGCTGCTGCTTTCCTTTACCATCACTTTCTCATGAGAAGAAGCAATAAACATGGTTTAAAGTGGAAAAATGGGGGGGGGAGGGAGAAAGAAGGTGGAAAACTATGGGTTATTATACAGTAGGTCTTGTGAGTGTTGTTAGAAATAAAATATTAATGTTAGGAAAACATGTTGACATTGTCCTCTAGATGGTGTCTATAGTGGAATGTCATGTCATTGATATTTTGGTTTATTTGATCTATTTAGACATGCAGAAAAATCTCTTTTTGGATTTCAGTATTTCTTAGCACAAATTAGACAAATACAGATGAGAATACATTTTTGAGAAAGTGGCATTCAGTAATGTTTGATGAATTTTAAATAATTATGAAAGGAGAGGAGTCGCAAAAGCGCGACACTGTTGGCAGTTTGAAAGTGCACTGCTACCCAAAGACCAACACTCTGACTGAATGTGGCTTTCTAAGTGTACTTGATTTCATTTTAATGTGCAAAGCATGCTAGTTTTCTTTGTGGTGTTTTGCTTTCAAGTCAAAGCTGGGATGCTGATGCCTGGTGAGACTGATTCAGCTGCATGCAATTCACAGTTCCTTACCTGCTCTGTCAGAAAGGAAGGAAATGAATTGCAATGTAATAGTTCTATATCAGGTATTAATTGTTGTTGTTTGTTTGCCAAACATTTTAAACTTAGATTACTGCTGTTTTTAAAGGTTTCTCCCTGGTATAGTCCACAGGCCCATGTAGGACTAGTCACGAAGAAGATGATTCAGTTATGTGCTGTGTGAAACGGGGTTCTTATTAAAAGTAACTGCTAGTATGGTACTCTTAGGAAAGGACAGGAACATGGAGTCACATCAGTGTTGTCTGATGTTGATGTCAAAGCTACCATTGGTTTTAGAAATAAATTGCAAGAACATTCTTAAAGTTGAAAACCAAAAAATTTTATTCTGTACACCAGATCCAAGATACCTTTCTTATTATACATACACCATAAAAATTATCACCAGTGTGGTACAGCTTCCTCCTATTGAAGGCCTGTTGGTTAATATCAAATCGTATGATAATGCTCATAAATGAAAAACATGTGTTGAAAGGCAATTCTTAAATTCTAAAATGAAATGAAAAGTTCTTAATTTTTTAAGAGTGAAATTTAAAAAAAAAGAAAAAGATTTACACAAATTGGAAGGAAAATAAATCATTTAATAAATAAATCATTTAATAAATAATAAATAATCAATTTCTGGTAAAAATGGGAGTTCTGGTCACCTCTAGGCAAGGTAATTTCTGGTAAAATGAAGAACACTTTGGCCTCTGTTTGGCTAACCTTTGAGATTTTTCAGTACTAAGATGGGAATAATTTATATTCCAGTCCACACTAACTACAGGAGGGGACTCAGATTACTTATATATCCATAAGTTATATCGTTGTGAATCTGAGCATAAGTTTTTAGGAATAGAGTAGAATAGATTTTTTAAACTAAAAAGACACACTGTGCATGATATAAGCCCGAGAAGGAAAACAACCTAAGGACAAGCTAGGGAGTGCATCTGAATCTGAACTTAGTGCACTTTTTAGAGTGAAGGCAGGGGGTAAGAAATAGTGAACATCAGAGTCAAGGTGGAAGTGCTCCCAGAGCTTTGCAGAAATGTAAAGAATTTGGACTGGATGGGGAAGTGGACAAGAGGATAACAACAAAGGAGAGGATAAACTGAGTATCTTAGTAAAACCTCAAGCATTTCCTGTCACTTCTGTCATTTGTGGAAGAATCTGTTTGACTTTCTTGATGGAGAATTTGAACACTGGCATTGGAGGATGGTTGGATTTAACATTCTGACTGCCAGGAGACCATCGTTTTCTCCTTCCTTGCCCAGGGAGGGTTCAGCATCTCTGCCTCTGTAGACAAGGGAAAGTCATACTGAATTATCTTCCCATCATTTATATCTGTGGGTTATGAAAGAACAGGTTTGAATCCCTGTACTGCTACTACTACTGTTAGCAGTGTGGTAGTGTCTGATGGCATTGAGGTTAGAGACTCACAGAAAGAATGAGCCAGCTACCTGCCAAATAGAGATTAGTGTAAGAAGAGAAGATAGGAAGAGAGAAGAAACCAAAGCCTAACCTTAACATGACTGGCGATGACTCGTTGAGTTTTGATGATTACCCCTGGAGAAGGAACAGATATTCAACCTCCCTTTTGGGCATCTCGTCTGTGGCTCAGAGATCTTCTGATGTATCTGTCACATTTTGAACTCATGCCCTGAGACCTGGGAAGCTGGGTAAGCTGGCCTGCCTTGGTAAAAAGAGGAAAAGCCCAGAGCAACACCACTGGAAAGTGCTGCTTCATCAGATCGATAGATTCAAAGATGACTAGGTTGTGTAGTTGTATGCAGTTTAAACATTTGTGCAGGGAGTCCGCCCGTGCAGAGTGTTATTGACAGCTACAGATCAATGCTAATTTTTGATCATTTTCAACCTACAAAGACCTCTTGACCCTCTTGCCACCTTAGGGGCACTTCAAGTAGTCAAAAGCAATCACAGTAGGCAGTGTAAAATCATCAGAACCTTGAAGGCTGCACAGCCTTGCCCATGCCCAGGAGGAAGGCCAAGAGGTAGGGAGGAAAGCAGGCAGGCACCTTGCATTATGGATGCTGCTGGCTTTGAATGGCATGAAAGACTATGCTAATTTGTTTCCAGACTTTAAGCGATTTCTGTGCTCATGAATTAAAAAATAAACAAACAAAAAGTGCAATCGGAAGCAAATCTTGAGCGATACATTATTCATGATTCATGTTCTCTTGTTTTGAAAAATGTGTTAAAACAAGATTTTTACTTTAAATAACTTTTATCCCAATTTACAGTTTGAAGAGCAGAATTAGATGGGGAGTTTATTTGTGGCTGTTAACAGCCTGTGCTTCCACTGGAAGCATTTTACACAGGAGAAACAAAGGTGCGCTCCTCCCTGGAGTAGTGGTGGTGCTGTCAGGGCTGCACAAGGGAAGGGGACTGGCCGTTTCTGTAGTGTTTACATAGAAAGGGTGGGTCTTAAACTTAAGTGTTTGGTGGATTATTCCTAATTTAATGACTGAATAGGTGGGACTTTGCAGTGGGAAACAGAGAAAGGAGGGCATGGGCTTGCTGTCCATTGGATTTCATAGTCAGACAGTCTATGAACATCTTAATGTTCACATTAAAGTTTTATTTTGTTGGTTTGCTTTTAGTGGTGAATGAGATCCAGACTGTTAGCAGTGTGTAAACATGGGATATATGAGTTCATGGCTTTGTAGACAAAGACTGCGAGAATATTCCAGGCAGTGATTTTGATTCTGCTCCTGTTTAAGGCTGTGTTGTTGTCCGCTGAGGATAAGGTTACAGTGCTCTCCTATGCAAGGTAGATTTTGCTCTTCTGAATTGGCCATTCCAGCAGAACAGTATTTCTAGGCTGAAAGGGGCATGGGATGTCATAAAGTAATGCTTAAAATGAAGCGCTGAGTCTGCCATCCATCCTCTTTTCAGCATCAGCCTTTGAGCTGAGCAAATTCACAAATGGCAATGGCAGCAGTGCAGGAGGAGAAACCGTGGCTCTCTGTTCTGGGAGTGCGTCCCTTGAGCTTACTTCAAAACCAAACGAAAGAAAATATACATGTAAACCGTTTGCTCTTCAAGAAGTATCTGTAGGAGCCAGGGATAAAAGCCATCCCTGGAAGGAATGGGTTAGCAGTCTCCAGAGAACATGATGAACTGCAGGCAAGGAAATCCCTCCATCCTTGTTTCATTTCAAATAGTGTTGAGGATCGTAAATAATTAAATCTTGGGGTTTAGTGGGAAAATAGTAGAGGGTGATGGAAACTATGCCCGTTTTCTGTTTAAGAAAAGAAATCAAGTGCTTTGTAGCCTTGCTGTCACAAAAGCCCACCCTGATGATGCAGCTGATTAGAAAGCAGAGCTATTGCTTTTTGTATGATGTATGTTAGAATGCATCTCTATCTTCAGAGAGCCTCTGTGTAGCAGTTCGGGGGCAGTAATTTAGTGCTGTGTGCTCCCTTCCTCCCATCTCTACCCCCAAACCATGGATGTAAATTTTAGGCTTTTAAAAGTTCTGTTTTGAGAACCTAATAGATAACTGTCCTCATAAAAACTATTAATACAGACTACATCCAATTGTAAAGCTAATTTTAATCATGTTTTGTGCCAACATAATTTCTGATGCCAGATTTTTATGCTAAGCATGAACTTCAATTTGAGCTCTGTTCTTTAACCCGCAGTTCATAATTTTACATTCGGCTGTATAGGTTTTTTGGGCTATGGCAGTTTGAACGCTTCCACTTTCAAGGATCTAAGCCATAAATGTTTATTAAAAGAATCTATAATGAAATCAGTTTTGTTATTTTTTTAATGGCTGCCTTGAGTATGTTGGATGACTGAACGCACGTTGTTAATCATTAAGTACTCGTGTTACAAAAAGTGTTTGATAGTATTGCCATCTAGGGGCTGAACTAAATTCTCCATACTGAAATAAACTGTAATTGAACAGGTGCTGCTATTGACAATATACATATGTTTTTGCTTTATAGCCCACATGCTTTCCATGTTTCTTATGACAAAAGATATCTCTAAATGTCCCAGAGCAGCCAGAGCTTTTTCGTATATAATCTGTTCGAGGTGATTGCTATTTGCATTTGAGCTTATGCTTTTTTGGCAGCAATGACTGGGAATTCCTAACAAAGAATTATACTTTTTTGCATTATTAATCTTGCTAGTGTTTGCCCTGTTTAACAGAAAAAGGAATCATTTATCAGAAAAGTATGTTTATAATCTGTACTTGTGGCATCTTCAGATTTAATATTCATAATGGTCATTCAAATGCTGTGCTATATTTATCTAAAAGACTAACTCATTGTTGTGAGGAAATAACTATTTAAATATTTATGCTCTAACTTTTAATATTTAAAAAAATAAATTAATATTTCTTTAAAATTTGTTTCTGAGTCTGATAGCTTAACAAATGTTTAAATATTAAACAATTGGAAGCGTTAGCATTTAACAACTTAATATGACTTACTGAAACAGGGAAATTGACTGGAGCTGTTGCTTCAGGAACCTGAATTCCTGCACTCCCTTTCTTGAGATACATATAATTAATGCAAAAGCATAACTAAAACTGAGATTAAATATAGCTGTGATCAGCTGAACTCCTTTCTTCCTCACTCCTCCGCTGAGACAAATCTGAACAGTATCCTGATGAAACGTGTTACTCCTGTTCTTTCCTGGACATGGTGTCTTTCATGGCAGTAATAATAGTAAATAACAGTACAGTTGCATCGCCTTCCTGCCTAGATTGGAATTCGATATGAGGCTTCTTTTACCTCATATCCGGCTGGTTTCAGGTCTGTGTCAGATGCTGTTTGGAGTCACCTGGATAAAGGCATGAGCTGCGATTGAAGTGACCCCTTCTGGCCATGGCTGATGCCCCTCTGTCTGCATCCCCCTGCACGCCCTTGTGCTGAGCTGTGGTCTGGCATAGAGGAAGAGCCCTGGCAGAGCCCAGTGGGATTCGTGGATAGCCATGCTCGTCCCAGCCAGTCTCTGCCCTGGCACTCAGGAGGGGCTCACCCACTTGCTTGTGTCCCCATCGGTAGTATGGCTGCTTCCTCCAACTTGGAGAAACAGGGAGGGTTCTTTGTAAGTCAGCAGGTTGCCCCACAGTTGTCTTAGCTCATGACCCTCAAAGATCTCATCTGACATCTTTGCAAAGCAGGAACATGGGAACCAGCTTATTCCCTCCCTCTCCCCCTCTTGCTTTCAAGGGGTTTGTTTTCAGGAAGGAAACAAAACTGTGCTCTTGGAAACACTGTTGTCTATGGAGATTACAATGCTCTAAGCAGCTAGAACAGGACGGCATGCCTCTCAAATGTCATGCCTACACACAAGATGTGTAAGGATTCTGTAGAGGCAGGCATCACTCATATATCACAGGTTTATACATTGAATACTTCAGGGTACCGTGTTCTCCCATCCTCACTAAGCAAAGCTCGGACACATGCTGAATGAACTGTTAAGTTGTTTGCTAGCTGAGATTTGGACTGTGCAGGACTCCCCACGAGCCAGCTCCAAAGGCTCTACCATAATGATAGGTAATCTTTAAAAGCCTAAGAGTTCCTTTTTGAGGTTCAGTTATGAAAAGCCACCAAAAAAAGAAATCTCAGTAACCAGATGGGTATTCTGCAAGGCGGTCAGAAGCAACCCAGAGCTGAGACCCCATTTTCCAAGTGACATAAACCACAGATGCTGATGACTTTTTTAACTAACTCAAACATCTGTATTCTTGCTTCAGGGAACAAAGCATCAGGCTCATTTATTTGGATTGAAACCTTTCACAACGTATCATGTTCACGTCGTAGCTGTAAACAACGCCGGGCAGGTTTCAAGCCCCTGGACATCTGTACGCACGTTGGAAGCTTCACCCAGTGGCCTGAGCAACTTCACTGTGGAAAAGAAAGAAAACGGCAGGGCTCTGTTGCTCAAATGGTCAGAGCCCTCGCAACCCAATGGTGTGATTAAGGTAATCTTCATCTTGACACTTCACTTGGTCATAAAACAGAAGGGAAATGCTGAATATTAAAAAAAAAACCCAAAAAAACATTTTGTGCTGAAAAGGACTCAGTCCAAAGCATTATACTTTAAAATAAGACAGAAGTCCTATGTAAGCACAAGGTCCTCTGTGAGCACTCTCTGCTTGTGGTTATATTAAAATGAGTATGAGCATTCATGTGCTACCCCATGACTGTGAACCAAATTGTTCATTTAATGTATAGAAAGCTACGCACGAGAGCTTGGCATAGATCAGACATGCACTGAAACGTGTTTCTAGAAAACCTGAGTTTGACAGAATGTTGTTCTCAAATTTGGGACTTTTTTTAGCTCAGTGGTTGCAACTGAATGTAAACCTTTACCTACAATATTTGCAACTAGAGGGGTTTATACTGGTGGGGGGTTTCTTAAGAGATTTTCTCCAGAGTGAGTCTACAGGAAGCTTTGTGCTGGCCCACGAGAGCCTTGGAATGAAACTTGATAACAAACAAATATAATGAAAACTGTCACTAAGTGATTTATTACTGCATCCAAAATGAAAAATCATGGAAATTGGATCAAAACATTCCTTTTGTATCAGTGATCTGGCTGTGTGCTGATGGTCACTAGGAAGGAAGGAAGTTTCTGAATCACTGCTTAATAGTTCTTTACCCTATTGCAAAGGTTAAGGTGTCTCATCTACTGGTTATTGACAAACAAATGTTGATTTATGTATTTTTTCCCCTTTTATTCTACTTTCTGCCCTTTCTGCCTTTTTTTCTTACCTTTTTGTTTCTTTATTCACCAGACCTACAACATTTTCAGCGATGACAACCTGGAGTACAGTGGTTTATCTCGCCAGTTCCTCTTCAGGCGCCTTGAGCCATACACTCTCTATACCCTCATGCTGGAGGCTTGCAATGCAGCAGGCTGCACCCGTTCTCCACCCCAGCCCATCCGAACAGATGAAGCACCTCCAGTGTCTCAGATGGCACCTGTAATCCAGGCAGTGAATGCTACCAACATTGAACTGAGCTGGTTGCAGCCAATTAATCCAAATGGGAAAATAATTCGCTATGAAGTTATTCACAGATGCACAAAAGAAAATGCTGCAGGGCACAGAGCAACAACAGAAGAGGATAAAATTGTTTTTACAGAATATAACACTGAAAGTAATACATTCATATATAATGATAAAGGTTTACAGCCCTGGACGAGGTATGAATATAAAATACGGACCTGGAATGCAGCAGGCTACACTGACAGCTCCTGGACAGTGGCAAAGACCAGTCAAACTGCCCCAAAAGGTCTTGCTGCCCCCAGGTTATCCTTGGCATCAGTTAGCCCCCCTAAAGTGCTTATCTCATGGGCCTCCCCAGCACAGCCCAATGGTATTCTTCAGTCTTACAGGCTGCTGAAAAATGATGGTCTCTATCCTTTCAGCTTTGATGCTGCTACTTACAACTACACGGATGAAGACTTACTGCCCTATTCAATGTACAGTTATGCGATAGTTGCCTGTACGATGGGAGGCTGCTCTACCAGTGAAGCAGCTACAATACAGACACTGGAAGCAGCTCCCGCCCTAGTGGACCCACCATCTCTGCAGGCTGTCAGTGCCACTCAGATAAATGCATCTTGGGCACCTCCCCAAATACAAAATGGAGACATCACCAAGTACATATTGAAATTAAACAACGAGGAGTATTATCCTGGCAGAAGTTTGCACATGTTGGTTTCTAATCTACAGCCTTACACACAGTATGATTTTGCACTGGTTGCCTGTACTGCAGGGGGCTGCACATCCAGTGTATCCCAGTCAGTGACGACAATGGAGGCTCCACCACTGAATATGGAAGCTCCCAGGCTGCTTGTCATGGGCTCAGAGTCAATTGAAATCACATGGAAACTTCCAGCTAAGCCCAATGGTAAAATCACAAGCTATGACCTAAGGAGGGATGGTGTACTTGTTTACTCAGGTCTGGAAACTCGGTACCTTGATTTCACCCTACTGCCAGGCATGGAGTACAGCTACACTGTCACTGCAAATAACAGTCAAGGGAGTGTGGCCAGCCCATCAGCTCAGATAAAAACCAACCCCTCTGCTCCATCTGGGATGGTGCCTCCTAGGTTGCAGGCATGGTCCTCAAAGGAGATTTTGGTGGCCTGGGACCCTCCCATCAAAGTAAATGGTGACATTAGAAATTACACGATCTCAATCCACAAGCCTGCTGAAACAGGCAAGAAAACTGTTGACTTTGATACATCTGATGCTTCCTTTCTGAGACGGTCGTACATCGTGGCAGAGCTACAACCATACAGTAGGTAAGGCTGGAAGACCTCGTTTGTTGAATAAATGTGGCAGGGTAGACTGGCAGCTCAGCCATCTTGTTTAAAGAGATAGTCAGGACAATGGGGTTTTGTTTCCTAAAAAGAACATGCTAAAACCAGGATTTTTCTTTTAACTTATTGTAACACCAACTATATATCATCTTGATGAAGTGCACAGGATTGACTTAGATTGTAATTAATACAAGGGCTAATTCAGCACTCTGCTACAGACTCCAAAACCTGCATTCTTGTACTTGTGTATCTTGTGAGATGTCTGCATTCAAGAGTAAATAGGGCTTTAGCTGACAAAGTTCAGGGTGGGGAAACCAAAGGCCTGTTGCTAGCCCATTCACAGTGTAGCTGGGCTAAGATTAATGGAGTGACACTGGGACATTCGCTCCCTTGAGCTGAAAACAAGCAACTTGGGTTTAAGTGAAAGCTAAACTTTAAAAGAGGGTACTGGACTCTGCTACAGAAGGAACACACTCAAGTTTATCTTGACTATTTACCTGACCTTTCCTTCTATATTTGTGTAGGCATAATTTGTGTGTGTTACATGGTTGATAAGTCTGTCTACTATTTGCATATAACTAATCTAAATCCAAAGAGAGAAGAATAATAAAGACCTATAGCTCTCAAATGATACCCAAATAATCTCCTCCAATGAATCATCATTTTGATTAATATAAAAATCAAAATTGTTTTGATCACGGCTCCTGCAGATGGTAACTCTGCTCTGAAAAAAGCGAGCAAACAAATGAAAAACAGAAGACAGTGTTCTTGGTTTTTGCTAACCAAGGCACAACCTCTAATCTGTGCATTCATACAACTTGTTTTCCCATTAAAACACCAAAGATCAAGAGAAATAAAGAAATCCTCCAGATCTCACACACATCCTACGTTTGTATTTGCAGTGTTTTAATCACGTCGTTCCTGGTTTATGTTCCCAAAGGTACGAAGTACAGCTCCAAGCTTGCACAGAGCTGGGTTGTGCCTCCAGTGAGTGGGCATCGGTGCAGACGCTGGAGGCACCCCCGGCGGTGCAGCCTGCCCCTCTCATTGAAGTACAGACCACAGCCGGGGGCTTCCAGACCACTTCTTCCATCCTCTGGACTGGCCCACAGCAGCCAAATGGGAAGATTTTGTACTACGAACTGTACAGAAGGCGGACGTCTCAAGCCCCCATGAATTTAGACCTTGCACTTGTTTACAATGGTTCTTCAAACTCCTTCAAAGATGACAAGCTGCTGCCTTACACAGAATACGAATATCAGGTGGGAATTGAAGCCATTTAGCAGCTCTGATTATGATTTCAGTACACTTTGAGAACCTTACTTTACACTTACAATGAGCATGCACATCTCATTTCTAACGTTAATAGTATTGTGAAACCTGAATGATTATTTTTAATGTCTTTTAAACAGTTGAGAAGCTGAAAATCATTTTGTGCAAGCAGTGCATTCATTCAGCATTCATTTTCCTTTAGCTTATCATAAGTGCCTGTGTTTCTTGTCTGTTAAATGTTTGTGTACTTTCCAGAGCTTTATGTGAGTAGTGTGAAATTCTGGTTCTCCCAAAGCAGCTTCTTCTTTCTTTTTCCATCCTCCCCCAGTCTATTATGAATTAATTTTTATTTTCTGATCTTAAAGTAGTTTACATCAAGAGGGACGGGGGTTGTTTTCTTTTTCAGTTGGATGTTAGGATCACAAGCAGTGTCTGTGGGTGGTTCAAAAGCGAATTTGCTGTTGATGGTTGGTGTTACCTCTCATGCACATATGTATTCTTACTACTGTTTTTCTTATGAGGCTAATATAAACCAAGGAGATCAGTTCTGCCATTCTTTCACCTGCAATTGCTTCTTACATCAAAGTCACATGTTTTATCACCATTTTTATATCATACAGTACCATGAATAAATATTAAGATTTCATGTTCTTTCTCCCAGCTTTCCTCTAATGCCTGTGTAGGGACCATCTGTTGGCCACAACAGTGTGAAGTCTGCTCTCCATTTACTGTAGTTTCCTTCCAGCAGAACTATTGTTAGACCAGATCTTGCTACTTTGGACAGGATCTGTGAAGAATGTGAATACAAGCGCAGACAGCACCGAGGAGACATCAAGCATTGTAGCAGACCTAAGCTTTTCTTATTAGTTAGGAATCTTTCTTAGATCAAGAAGAACTTCCCAAGTTGGAAGTTGTAGGCTGTGAGATTGTATTGGCTGGGGGATGTTCTCAGTTGCACCAACTTTCAATTACCTCAGTCAGAAGCTGGTTTTTTGGAAGCTATACCACAGAGACTTTCTGGAGCCAAAGTTTTTAACTAGATTTTGACTAGATTCCTGTGGTTTATCATGCTGTATTCAAGACTTTGCTTTTATGGGTTCTACTCCATAACCAGGCTGAGTTGTTGAAGGGGACCCTAAATAATTTTGGGGGTTATTTTTGGTTTGGTTTGGTTTGGTTTTTACTGGTGGTCATTTATTTCACCGTGAGAGGTTTCTGCATGCACATGTTTGTCTTTTTCTTATGTCACTTGCAGCAGCCCTCTGGGATCTATTGTGAGCCACTCCATTGTTGACAATTTATATCTTGCCTGTGAGAAAAGTTATTCATAAGTATAGGGCTTGGCTTTTGCTATTATGCTGATGAAACCCAGATTTATATTTCACTTAAACTGGATATTGATTCTGCTGTCTCTGCATTTGAGGCTTGTTTGCTGGACATAAAACTTTAAATGCAACTGAATTCCCTCCAGCAGAATGCAGATAAAATCAAAGTGCTGTGATGGGACTCTCTCCAGCATTTTTGGAGATACTGAGATTTAGTTCAGTGAACCCTGATCTGTGGATCTGAAGTCAGGATTTGGGAGTTTAGGTGTTTTGAGGGTTTTTTTCTGGAAACTTCAGCTGAATATTTAGGGCAAGATGAGATGCAAAAGTTGCACTTTCAGAAATAATGAAGTGACTTTAGAAGCTCGTGGTGGTCAAAGGGACTATGCCTCCTAAATATTTAGGTCAGTATCGTTCAAGGAAGCACTTCTACTCTTTTAAGGGCCAAACCTGCACAAGTATATTAGCAGCTGCTAGATTTCAGTGGGTTTTTAAGGTGTCCACTGTCCCATACTCAGAAATAATTACTTAGAGCTTTGTCTATTCATAGATTTAGATATTTTCATTTTCTAGAGCATCTGGCCTTTTGTGTGTTTGTTGGAATGCTGCCTGAGATCCTCAGCTGTATGGAACAGATGCAATTGCATGATTTCCTGAAAAAAACACCTGATTTTGTAACTCATGAGGCCTTAATGAGTTTGCAAGTGTAATCTTTTGATTCCTAGAATATATTTGAAACAGTGTAGGCCCTCTTCAGGAATTATTGAGGATGGTATAGCAACATATAGAGACAGACCTGTGTTTTCGGCTAAGGAAAGGCCCCTTTGAACAGAAACTTGTGGCAGTTAGTGCTATTCTGCAAAGCAGAGCACTCAGTACGGTGTGATTTCCATCCAAGTGCAGTGTCACTCCTCCACAATTGTGCTTAATGGTGTACTTAAGGTAGCTTCTTTAGATTAATGGCTTAATGTCTTCCTGGTCTAGGACACATCCTTATTTCCATTTGGCAGGCACAGAACATGTAAAAGAAATAAAAATAGTAGGATTGTCCCTTTTCAGAAAGTTTTATGGCTTCCTGCAAAGGTTTATTCTCTGGGAGGACTATCTGGTGCACCAAGACAGCCGCTGTGGGAGGCATAGCATCCCTCTTGCTTGTGAAGTGTGCTTCTTACACTCCAGTTACTGCAGCCCAGTGAAGGGTCTAGGAAATATCCCAAAATATACCACGAAAAATAAGTTTTGAGTCCGCTATCTTGGAGTCTCAAGGAGAAAATTAATCATATTCTGACTTCGGAGAGATAAAATAGGTGCAAAGTCAGGAAGATTAAGGAAGGATAAACTACATGGAGCACAGAATATGCCAGCGCTCTTGGTCGCTTTTCAGAGATGACAAGAATGACACTTGGTTTATCAGCCTGTCTGTGAAATCACTGGTGAGCTCCAGTTTGTGCTTCTTAGTTACTGACAAACAGCTCAGTGATTTCTGCAGCTTAAAACACAGTGAAAACAGTTTTCAGACTGACCAGTAATAGATAGTCACCCATTTGTAATACCCCTCATATCTGGCTCCTTTTCATCATTTTAATTCACCATTTCTTCTTGTGTCCTTGACAGAAAGATGCACTGTAAAGTAGTGACATAAAATAAAATGTAGTTCTTTTTTGTACTCCCTGCTTGTTATCCCCTCTTCATCTTGTTTGGAAGAGTGTTTTTTCCTGCAAGATTTGTTACACTCCCTGCTTCCCAGGGAGATTCCCATACTACACCTGCATTAGGCTACTGAGCTTGACCTCAGATTCTGAAAAGTGAAGCAGACATAACCACATTGTTTCACTGATGAAATATGTTTCACAATACCCACTCTAAATACCCTTTTGCAGAACGAGATGCTTCCTTTCTTCTGGTAGAAGAAGGGCCTTCGAAACCATGCGATTTTGTTCGTTAAGCCCCACTTCAGGCACTATGTTTCTGTTGTGAACACCATCCTAAATTAAGGTGTGTAAACGTTGCAAACAACCAACACTGAACAAACATCAAAGAAAAAACTTGATATTTTTGTTCATTAAGCTCAATATGGGTATTAGACTGGATTTGTGGGCTTCCAGAATTACTTGTGAGATTGCTACAGCACCACTCTTGCAAGGCCCTTCTTCATCAATTGTGTTTCTGACATATTCAAAACCATGGCAAGCTATCCTTTAAAAAGACGTTAGTGTGAATACCAAGGGAAAATACTCTCCAGGGCTGTAGATGACTTGATATGATTTCCCTGATTGTATCTTTTTATTTATGAGGCATAATTTCTGACTGCTGAAAAGCAAACTAAAATGAGTGATGACTAACTACAGCCAGAGTAATAAATCAGAAGAGGAGAAAGAAGTGGTGATTTTGATCGAATCTATTGAATTAGCTCTTGCCCTTAGCCATTACAGGTATTGAAAAGACCTTTTAATATCTGCTTATCTCTCTCATGGGAACTTGGTAACTATCTCATTATATACCCATAGGAACAAATTATTTAATTTTCTACCTTTTAGAGTTAAACCTGTTTATATCTTTTATTAATTACTGGTGTTATACTATGTTATATGAAATGAGCTTCCTTTAGAATTTGGTGATTTTGTTTACGTCCCAAAGTGTTTGCCTCTTGTCTTTCCCTTCCCCACAATGGGTGTAGTAGTTTTATTATTAGCATTCGATCAGTGGAGATGAATTGCAATGTTAAGAGGCTCAAATTATCTCAGTGCTAGAAGCCTGGACCTAAAATCTATCCCATTATATGTTTATGTCCTCCCTAAGGATGCTAATAATGGTGAGGAGGGGAAAGTATGGATCTGAGGATAGGCAATCAGAAAGCACACATTTGTTTACTACCTTTTTGTACCTGTGGTCATGAGTACACACGATACTTTCTTCCCTTTGCCTTTTTGCTCTGTCACCCATAAACTGCAACCACTTTTGCAACTTTCTACTTTGCTAATACCTGCCTGACGCTGACGTGAATACATTATCCTAATGCTGAATGCTAGATTTCGGTGGACAAGCTTTGTGCTCTGAGCTGTGCTGATGTTGCATAAATAACTCCAAATTACTCGGGCTGCAAGGTGGTCACTTCTGATGAGAAGAAAGACTTGTGAAGGGTGCTGCAGCTGATGGCAAGAGAGAACTGCTCTGGTTTCCTCTAATTTTAACCAGCCAAGGTTATGGTCTCTTCAAGTTTCTTGCAGCCTGCTGGTTGATCACATCTGAGAGTTGGGTTCTTTGTTTCTTAACTTACTGATGTCGTATCTTACACACCCCTACAATGTCTTGGTATCTTGGAAAAGAATTATACTGTGAAAACTCTGCATGTAGGGTTAGAAATTGAACAAATTGAGTCAAGAAATCCAAAGCAAACTCTCAAAGTAGTGCCGGGCCTTTACAACCTCCGTGAAATAACTCTAGAAAGAGGAAAGTGGTACTAACTCCCCTCTGCTACTGTTTGTCTCTCCTGGCATGCGCCAAGTAGTGCCAGCATTGAATCCTTCTAGTAAAGACCAGCACTGACATGGGTGTATGCAGCCCATGGGTGCTCTAAGGGCAGAGACCTAAGTCATACATGACTCCTACACACAGGAGTAATGACTTACGTGAAAGGGGTGGCTTGGTCTGACCTTGAGGTTCCCCATAACCTACAGCAGTACTTAACTGCCCTACAGCTTTTAGCAGTGCTCAAAGCCAAATGGAGCTAGTAATTGGTGAATGAGACAGTCCAGCCTTCTGCCTGTTTCTGCCTTGCCATGCTTCAGCAGAGGTGAATGAGACCCCTCCAGTGGAGGAGTGTTTCTCAGCTGCCCAAGGCTCCCCTTTGCAGGAGCAGGGAGGATTCCCACTTGGGGACGTCCTGGTGTTTGCAGCCATGCACGTTGTTTATATCTTTTGTTAATTAATCACGTTGGTTTAGCCAGGTCTGAGATGTGCGTATTGTGAGCTGGCAGGCGTTAGCACACACACAACATCCACTGCCAAACAACTGCTCAGTCAGCCATGGTTGATTCATGTAATCAGGGTTGTGTCTTGGGTAACTTTTGGCCATGAACCGTGTTTTCTGCCTTAATCCTGCACTGTCTCTGTGCTTTGGGGGGATTGTAGTTTGAGTGCTTTATTTTGGCAGCTTCTTCATCTTCCCATTTTCATCATGGCGAGGCCACAGTGCTCACTATCACTTTTCTTCTCCTAGTGGCTTTCCTCTGCTGCAGTGTTGAAGGAGTTGTGGAATCCTGTATCTAGCTGTTTCCCTCAGTTCCCATTAGTACCTCTTGTATGGAATAAATACCTTCACATATGATCTAAATTTGATGAAAGAAAGCATCTTTTTTAGTTTAAAGCGTAGCTTCCTCAGTAAGAACCTGGGCTTTCAAGACTGTTACAGCACATGAACCTCTGTGGCTCAGGGATGGAGTAAGTCATGTAATGGGCTTCTTCCATTGTCAGTGTCTACAATACCATAATATGTTTGAATCTACGCCTGAGGGCTGTTGTGTTCTTGTTGCCTCTTGTGGAAGGAGTTTTTGCTCAGCTTTACGAAGCCGGACCAGGCTGGGCTTACTGCGGTTAAGGCTGTGGCCATCTTCTCAGCACTCTCCTTCTTACTCCTCATAGGTTTTGCCCCCTCTTGCTGTGCCAATGAACCTTGAGGTTATGCTGCACTCATTTTGAGCAATGGCTGATTTTCCAGGAGCTGGTTTATTCCAGGAGCAGAGATCTGCGTAGGCTTGTTTGTGATGGAAAAACCCCCAAGCTTAGTTACCTGTAACTTGGATTCTCCAATCCTCTGACTATATGGAGAAGTTTCCCCCCCATCCTCTCTGGCTCCGCTTCAGAGTGCACCCTGGGCCTGGGGCCAGCAGATTGATAAAGCATTTTAAATAGTAACTGGTGTAGCTGATTTCAGGACCCTCTTCTGGCTTTCTTGGGACAGTGCAGTCATTAACAGCAGCACATCTTTTGGCAGGGTGCTTAAGCCATGCACCATGATGTCAGACCTAATGCTTTTGCAGACTGTATATGTAGAAAGTCAAGTTATAAGAAACTTGTTGGCTTGCTTTGGTCTGTGTTTTGCCATTCAATACATGCCTGAGATGTGATTGCTTCTTGTGTGTGCTCTTTTCTTCTTACCTTACAAGCAGCAGGTACAAGCTGCCTGTAAAACTCTTTATGTTTCTATATGACTGCAGTTAGATATTTTTTTTGGGGTGCTGATTATATCACAATTTAGAAGGCATTTTTGTGAGCCCAGAAAGCTTTTTACAGAAGTCCAAACTATGAAATTTCAGTTAACCAGGCAATAACATTCATTCGTGACCATTTTTGAGGGACCATAATCAAACCTCTGATTTTAACAGTCACTCCTCACTGTGGCTTCTGTTGCCATGCTGTCCTATTTCTTCATGCAAAGAAAGGGCTAAACATCAGCATTTCCATTTGCACTCAGTTCTGGGCACTTACTGTTCTAAGCCTCCAGGCACTGACCAGGATTTACTTGGATGGCAGTTCTCTAAGGGAAATACTTTTACACCCATCCATTCTTTTACAGATGGTTGAGCAGAAGCAGAAGGACTTGAGGGAATCCATCTTAGGCCAATGTAAACCCAGAGTTTAGATACTCAGAACTTGCCTGTCTGTGCGACCCACACACATGCAGCCATGACCTTGGTCTTTTATCAAGAGGGATAGGCATGTGGCACCTGGGGGAAGGACCACAACCTCAGTTCTCCCCTACATCCCTAAGGAAGGGCTGGTCTCGGGAACCATGTCTGCTCCTGCTTGCTTGTGCTTTGCCCAGTCAACCTTGATTTCATTGTGTTCATGTGGAACAGCCCTGAAGGGAGCACTGAGAGCACCCCAAGTACAAGAATGGGTCATCCACTTGGGCATGCCCACTCTGGAGGGTGGCAGACTTGACTGCCTCCATTGGAACCTGTGATTGAACCTACATTACCTGCCTCCTGGAGGAGTCATTTACTCACTTAGCAGTAATATGAAAGAGGATGAGCATCCCCTTTTCCCATATCCAAATATAGTGTTTTGAAAGAAAGAGCCCTTGTTTGCCTGAAATAAGGCTTATTTTCTGAAAGACAAGGTGTAAGCACCAGCGATAGGAGAGGGATTGATGGGGGAAGGTGTCTCCATCTAACCCTCAGTGAGGCATTTTCTTCCTTGAGTAAGTTGCATCCCTCTCCCATCCAAAATTCCTAGGGGGTCCCATTCAGAGGCTGAATTCTTGTACTACACCAGAAGCCTCTGTTGTAACCCATTGCCTTCAGTTTTGCTGTGGGCAGCTTGCTCACAGGTCAGGTCCAACACTGTTACGCTCCATGCTCATTAAGGCCACAGTCTGGATATAACTAACTGGAGCATTGGAGCTCAGGTCAGTGCTGAGTCAATGCCAGTGGTACACTCAGAGCTGCTTTTCCCATATGTGGCTCATTCTTTCCCCAAAGAAATATGCCCCTTGAAATGAACGACTGTGGGTATATCTTTGTAGCAGCTGGAACTGAACCGAGATAGAAGGTTTGACCTGCTGCAGTAAAATCAACAGAGTTTGCTTTATGAAAAGTTCACAACAGAGATATATGACTGATTTCACTGAAAATGAAAGTCCTTTGCCCTCATAGGGCATCATCTGTACTTAAATAGTCTTTCACTGGATGGTGCTGTATGCTGCTGATGGAATCAGGCAGGAACTTCGGGTTCGTAATTGGCAGAATCTCAGTCTTCAAAGCCACTGTTGGTGCTTTTTGGCCTTTCTGCTTCCCCAGGCTCCCTGTGGATTGTCCTGTGGTCTTGGAACTTAATACTGCAAGCTGGAAGGACTCCAGGGACAGCTTTGAAGTCCTTTTATTTCTAAACCTCCTGCTTTTTTTAAGGCATAGTCCCAGGACCTCTGCCCAGAGTAGATCACATAAGAATGTGTTTTACCGTAGTTAGATCTGCTCAACACGAAAGCTTACTAAGGAATACTTATACTAAAAATCACTCAGACAGTCCTCTTGTATTGCCATTTAGATCTATCATTCTGATTGATCACTATGTGGTTGGCTAATATTGAGCCTAATTTAACCCTATACACTCATGCATCCATCTATTCTGTCTATTGTACCTGACATTCTACAAATTACTTACTCATGCAAATGACGACCTAAGGCAACCTTTTATGATATTCGTGTTTAATTATACAAATGCTTTTTGATAAATAAGATTATACATCCTTCCATATGTTTATTCACTCCTTGATGAAAGCAAAATTTAATTTTCATGCAGATTTGTTGGAGAGTGTGTTTAATAAGTGCTGAGTTTTATGTAGTCTGCAGATCACTCTGGTTTTGGGTAGCTGACAAAATCAGTAGGCATAGTTCACAGAGACATGTGGGTTTTAATCAGGCCTAATTCAAGCTGCTCAGTTTTGAACTTTTGGAACTGAAGCTGTTGCCTTTGTGCTCATGCAATACGCAAATGTCGTGAAAATAAATGAGAGGTGCTGATTTAACTGTACATTTCAGTGGGCTTTATTTATATTGCAGGTTACTGAAAATGCTGCCAGGTGACTGATACTGTAATGATTTTAAGAGAGGAATGTCCCTGTAAAACTTTCCAGTTTTGAAGGGTAACTAGAGTTTGGCCTGTGTGACTCAGTCAAGGTGAAGATAACTTAAGTGTCTCACAGTGTCAGGCTGAATTTAACTGAAGTGTCGCACAACGCCAGGCTGAATTCACTGGAGCTGCTTGCATACAGGACGAATGTGTGTAGGAGGGAGAAATAGGCAGGACTGGATATACAGATGTCTTTGAAAGCACTTCTGCTGCTGATTACAGCTTCTCAAGGAGTCCTCTGTGCACGGTGGCAATTCAGAGACCAGGTATGAAGAAGACACGTGAGCACACACTGTCTGAGACAGGAAATCTGCTTCTTTCCCCTACACGTAGCAACCATTCCAGTTAGAGAGTCGCTGGGTCAACACTGGTGCTGGGCGGCAGTCAAGGGACATTCTGCATGGGACTCATTGCACTGTGTCTTTCTCGGTGTCAGCAGCATCCCTGGTGAACCACGGATGTTTTGCAGGCTCGAGTTCCTAACAGGTTCTCTGGTTTTGTGTCCCAAAGGTCTGGTCAGTGAACTCAGCAGGACGGACACCCAGCGGCTGGTCCCGCTGCCACACGGGCCCTGCCCCTCCGGAGGGACTGGGAGCCCCCCTCTTTGACACGGTGGCATCCACAGTGGCTGTGGTGAACATCAGGCCCCCTCTGAAGCCAAACGGGGTGGTCAGTATCTATAGGCTGTTTTCTAATGATACCAGAGGGACTGACGTGGTGGTGAGTATTGTTAATGCTCTTTCTGTTCTTTGACAGTTTTGTCCTTAAAAGCTGCTGCTGTTGGTCACAATCTGGCTTCCTCTCCTGTACTCTTGTTAACTGCTCTGCAATGCTCTCTTTGAGCTTTCATTTACCTAACCTTGCTTCTCAAGGAACTAACCTCACCATTAAACACTTCTGACGTGGTAATGTGCTGCGACAATGTGGTGGGAATCAGAATTATTGTTCAGGGGCACTGTCCAAATGAAATACTTCCAAGACATGTCCCACCAGTCCAAATGGTGCAGGTGGAAACTGCAGGATTGGGAAATGATTGTGTGCTTTGGATAACCTATGGATCTGAAGTTCATCTTGTTGGTGCCTCCATTTCCATCCCCTCCGAGCTGCCATGCTGCTGGCTTCTCTCTGGCTCTGGCATCAAGAAGTACCAAGTGCTTTCCTTTGCTTGCTGGACTCTTTCCTTCCTAATTTTTGCTGCACTCTGCTAAATCCCATGCTGCCAAACGGGAGCAGGTGTTGCCCCTCCTTGGTGTTTTCTGCATATCTTTATTTCTTTGGCTTAAGGAGCTGTACCTGCAAATGACCACAGCAATGAGGTGAAGCAGCAGTTCCTGTGAGCAGTTTCAGAGTGAGGGCACCATTTCCTTTGCCAGAAGTGCCAGGTCTCCCTTGTTGGATGTGGGAGAGTTTCCTAACAGGCTCGCCCAGCACCATGGCCATTTGAATGCAGAGTAACACCGTGCTGGCCCTCAACTTAGATGTACCTACCAGAAAGCACATTCTCTTGTCTGTGAGTAAACTGACCCACTGGGCACATTCATGTCACTCTGCCCAATGCCGTCTCTTGTAGTGATGCTGAGGAAGCTCATGAGATACGCATGAGTATTTGCTAGGACTTTTACCATGGAGCTATTTTATACATTCAGTTCTTTTTGCTTCAGTACCACATATCCCAGAGTTTCTCCTTAAAGTTTCTGTTTCTCTGTTCCTGTGAATGACATTTGCAAGTTGACATACACATTACAGATCACAGCTCAGCTCAAGGCATCTGTGAGGCCACTGACGGCATGGTCTTTCCCTTTGAACAGTGCCCTTTAACTTCATAATGGGAGAAAAATGAATGCAGAGTTCCCAGTACACAACAGCTGCACTAATGTCAGACTTAAAGGACATGCAGAACCTTGTGCCCATCTTCTTCTGGAGTTAATTCACCTCCATAACTCTTATTTAGTACTTGTGGTGCTTAAAGCTGTGACAAGTCCCCTCTTCATTTCATAGCTGTCAGAAGGGACTGCCACCCAGCAGACAATACATGGGTTAAAGCCTTTTACCACCTACTCCATCGGTGTGGAGGCCTGCACGTGTTTCAACTGTTGCAGCAAAGGGCCCATGGCCCAAATCACGACGCAGCCGGCTCCACCCTCAGAGCAGCCTCCGCCGCAGATCCGCACCGTGTCCTCCAGGAAGGCCTCTTTCCAGTGGAGCGCCCCTCAGTCACCCAATGGCATTGTCACCAGGTAGGAGCCAAACCCACCCAGCCGAGCCTGAGCACATCAGCTAGAGGTGGTGGCAGAACAGTATGAGCTGGAATTGCCATGTGGCTCCTCCTTCCCTGTGTTGGTGGTGATGTTGTCTGTGGCCTGAATACCATCCTGGAGGTGCTTGTGTGCAACAATGGTATTCTCCTGAGCAGGATATTGGGTGAGGATGAAGGTGGAGAGGACGAGCTGTTGTAAGTGGAGGTAATTAATAGTCTGTGGTTGCAGAGACAAAATGTTACAAGCAAAACTGCAGCAAAGAGGCATCTGCATCCTGTAGTGACATAGGCACTGATTTGCCGAAGTGAGCAGCAAGGTAACTGGCATCAAGGGTTTCGGTGTATGACTTGCATACAACCACGATTGCTCAGAGACATCTTAGAGTTGGGGCCAAAATCTCCAAGAGAAAAAATAGGATCAGGTCCATTTTCTTCTCCGGTAGCCAGACATAGAATCATAGAATAGTTAGCAATTAGGATGAAATGTAAAATTGGCTGTCATTTATTTAGGCTCTTCATTAATCTAAATCTCAACTTTCTTCGCAGCTATGAGCTCCATGTGTATATGGCTTGTCCTCTGAACCTACAGCCAGCAGTGAAGGCTTGCAGTCCTGGCCCAACTGAGGTGAAGTACACAGGGAAAGGACAGAGTGCCAACGTGTCCAACCTGGAGCCTTACACGACCTACAACCTGCGGGTCGTGTCTTACAACTCTGTTGGCAGCAGCGCCTCGGAATGGATTGGTTTCACTACGGAAAAGGAGCGTGAGTATGAGAAATGGTTCACTGAGAAGTGCCCACTTATGATGCACGGGGCTGCATAGCACCAAAATGACTCCTCCACCTCTGTGGAAGATGATGTCCCCAGAAACCTGCTTTTCCATGTCCCTGGTCCCTGTGCCTCTGCTGCATATTCATTGAAATTATGCTCTGGGCTTGACCGCTCATTCCTTCAAAAGTACTTCTTTGCTCCTCATCTGATATCACTTCCTCTACCTTGGGAGTCTGGAATCCTTTTGCTTTATTGAAAATGGGCATAAAGCTGCAGAACAAAACAGAATGTTTGAGTATTACCAGAAGGGCGATGTGCAGTGATAAATACACTGCCATAAATAATCCCTGGGAAAAGTGGAGATCTTGAAAGACACTTGGAGTTTCTTTTCAGGAGCAATCTTCCTGTCCTAATTCATGCCACGCTTCTGCCAGGGCTCCTTGGATGTCATCTGAATTATTGGATCCTTGTTGACACTGAAGGAAGAATTCATTGCTATCTGTATGACCACCACAGGCAATATTTTAAGGCCATGTGGTGGTCTGCATG
Organism: Nestor notabilis; assembly: GCF_000696875.1. Taxonomy (NCBI): domain Eukaryota; kingdom Metazoa; phylum Chordata; class Aves; order Psittaciformes; family Psittacidae; genus Nestor; species Nestor notabilis. The sequence continues at coordinate 19,871 of NW_009929653.1, read as the reverse complement.
GAAATTAAACATGCAGGACCTGTGCCTACAGTCAGAATAGATTTTGCCATCAAAACTGAATTTGCAGTAGTCTAACATCAGCTCTTATTAAAAAGATCTATCGTGCTGTAGGCAGAGCAATTCCATAGCAAGTGAGATGGGCATTTCACCTCAGCCTGCCGGGTCGAGCAAAGAGGATGTTCACTTTATATCATACAGTCTCGTTTCAGGATTTCAGAACCCCCTTTCTCAAAACCCCTTTTGCATCACTTGGGAGTTCTGCCCAGTAATTACTAAAAATGTATCTGCTACATCATTAGCTGAAAATTTCAGGTGGAACAGCCCCAGATTTTCTTCAATATCACTACGGAAAGAAGAAAAAAGTCCTTATCTCTAAAACTGTGTTTTCTTAAACTGCATCTCAATGGACTTTTAAATGGAGAAAATTCATAAGGAACTGGTGAGACATAAAGGGTTAGAAAGCCATTTTTAACCCCCTCCCCAGTGGGTCCACAGCCCTGCTTTTCTTGCCTTGCTGACCTCTTCACACAAGGCCTCCTGAGTCACTCTGAATGTCTACTTCCTCTTGCCTGGAAGTCTTTCTTTAGTGACATGGGCAGTTAGCAGCAAAGTGCATCTTTCCTATGATCAACCCAGCATACACTGGGCATGCAGCTTCTTGACAGAGCCGCAGGAAAGGACCTCCTCAAACATAAATGAAGCCTTTTGTCAGCAAGGTGTTGAGCCCAACTCTGATGAACATTTCCTCCCTGTAGTGAGTTCTGGGTTTATATACTCTCTGCCTGCCATCTGCACTTGTTTTTCTGAAACCCCATGGTTTCATGTATGTATTTGTGTTAAAAGACTACCGTAGGCAATTTCCTGGGGCCTTTCCTTAGCAGTTCAGTTCCCACAGCCCTGCATGCTGCAGCTGAACTTGCTCCTGTGTCTCTCTGTCCCCCACCTTAAGCTGGAATTTAATGTATTCAGTTTTGGTATCTGCACCACATGCACAAAAGAAAAGGAAGTTCTAGGTCTTTATCTAAGGATAGATTTCTGCTTTCTCAGTGTAAAGGCTGTCATGCTACAGCAGCTTTCTCCTTCCTCCTTGTATCGTCCCTACTCATACATGTGTACTTGAGAGAGAGGGAGCAACAGAGAGCTTGTATCATGCAGCATCTCCTCTGTGCTGTATAGCTCAGTCGTGCCTGTTGACTATAAATGGGCTTTTTTCCTTCCTTTGCAGCACCTCGGTACATGGCTCCGTTCTCCATTGTCAGCAATTTATCCACCATCCACATAGACTGGAGCCGCACTTTCGTACTGAACGGCCGCCTGAAGGAGTACGCGTTGACTGAGAGCGGGCAGCGCATCTACAGCGGCTTTGACACGGAGCTGTATTTACCAAGGACGTCTGACAAAAGTCAGGTTCAATTTCCTGCAGCCTCCTCCCTGTGAAAGGCCATTGAGCTGAATTAATAGCATTGTGTGCTGAACCTAAAGAGAAACCTTCCATAGCCATCCCAAGCTAAGAGCACAGGAGTGTTCTACACACACTCTGAAGTGCATCTAAGCAGATGATAGAGACAAAAAGCCTCAGAGCTAAGCTTTGTCTTAAATATTGTACCTCCCCCCCTACTTGGCCCTGGTGAGGCCACATCTGGAGCACTGTGCCCAGTGCTGGGTTCCTCAGTTCAAGAAAGACAAGGAGCTACTGCAGTGGGTCCAGCAAAGGGTAACAAAGATGCTCAGGGGTCCGGAGCATCTCTCTTATGAGGGGAGATTGCAGGAGCTGGGCTTGTTTAGTGTAGAGAAGGGCAGACTGAGAGGGGATCTCATCAGTGCAGATCAGTACCTCCATCATTATCCTCAGGTGCCAGGAGGATGGTGCCAGACTCTTTTCAGTGGTGCCCAGGGACAGGACAAGGAGCAATGGCCATAAACTGAAACACAAGAAGTTGCACCTCAACAGGAGGAAGAACTTCTTTACATTGAGGGTGTCAGAGCACTGGGACAGGCTGCCCAAAGGGGATTGTGGAGTCTCCCTCTCTGGAGACATCCCAAACCCGCCATGGACATGTTCCTGTGTAACCTGCCCCTTTGGCAGGGGGTTGGACTGGATAATCTCCAGACATCCCTTCCAATCCTAATGATTCTGTGATTCTGTGACTGTGTGATGCTGCTCTGGCTCATTGTGAGGGTCGAGCTTGTCCAAATCCTGGAGCTGTGTTGCAATTCCACCCTTCAGGGCCACACCCTGGAAAATACATGGAAATCCAGCTTCAGAAAAGACCAAAGCCTCAATTCCCATTTGAATCAAATTAAAGTCAGTAGTTCTTGGATTCAGCCATGGTTTGAAATGCAATTTCTCTTTGGGAATTTGCAGTCTTTAAGATACAGGGAAACTGTCAACAGAGGAAAACCAAACAGGAAAACTGTTTTCTGTTTTAAAGCATTGAGTTTCTTGTATGTCAAAGGATTTTGAAATGTATTTTTTACCTTCCTGATTACTGCAGTGATACTAATACTTACCTTTTTTTCACTCAAACGTTCTTAACATAAAATGTTCTATCAGCCATGAGCGGAGTATGAGGGATTTAGGGCAAAACAATGAATGCACCGAAAGTTGCCGGTTGCATGGCATTGGAAGAGGGAGGATTGGGTGGTGAAAGAGGAACAACATCATAGCGGTGACTACGTATGGTTTGCCATGGTTCATAGTTTAGAAGTTCAATACACATGTACAAGGGATTATGAGGCCCTGATCAGGCCTGATCCTCATTTTCTGACCTTTTTTTGCTCAGCCTTGTTGCTTCAGGTGACCTGCATCACCGATGAAGGGAGCGCCGTGACACCGGTCATCAAGTACAGCGCTGGAGATGGAGTTGGTAAATACATGAAGAAATTACCCCACACCTATTCCTTGTATGTGTTTGTGGTACACATTTGGTATGTAGAGCATGCCAGGCAGGATGGCATCTCACTGCAGGATCAGGGCATTCCTTCGTGCCTTAGGGTATGAGCGATGTAGGTAATGTGCTTTTTTTGCCATGGATGGATTTCTGTTCCTTTACATCATGAACAGCTTCAGATCATCTCTCTACATATGTAATATTTTTCTTCTCTTTCTATGTAAATATATTTCTACAAAATGTAATGCTTTTTCCTG
>NW_009929653.1:16458-16707 GCF_000696875.1 Nestor notabilis | reverse complement strand
TGCTGAATAGAATCTGCTCTCTTCCAGGTTTTATTTCCAGATTATCTTGAATTCTAACCCTGTCCTCCAACTTTCTTCCTCAGTTTGACAAGACAAATACATATCCTATCTATCTCCTCCCTGCATCCCACCCGCCCCATCAAGAGGCATTTGCCTGCTCCTTTCATACGACTAACCTCCAGGCTCTGCGATTTCATCTGAGATGTGTTTCCCCTAACCAGTTATATTGTCAGGACCCAGTTTATAATA
>NW_009929653.1:0-16427 GCF_000696875.1 Nestor notabilis | reverse complement strand
TTTCCCTTCTGCCCATGAGGCCTTTGCCTGGTACAAAACAGGTGTGATGTGGTGACATCCCAGTCACTTTTCCATTGAGTAGTAGATACCTAATGGTAAAAAGTTACAGGTATTTTAACTCCTTACTTTTCTGGGAAGCAAAGCTAAGCTCTAACCATTTCTAACTGACATATTGGTTTTAATTCATTTATCTTTTGAGCTGCATCTTGTTCAGCTTCTTCAAATAGATGGGTCTTGTCTTTGCAATTACTCTTTACACTGCGTTTGCCTCATATACTTTTCATGCTCTCGCTCCATCCTCCTGCAGAATTTCAGGCAAGTCTGCTGTAAAGGCATTATAAAATGATATTCCCATTGCTCTACATCCATCACATTCCACGCTCTGCTCCTTCGTTTCTGATTGCTGCTTGTACCCAGAGTCTACTGCAAACTTGATTAGCACCGCAGGCAACTTGCAGAGGAGGCTTTGCAAGAGATGGTGACGAAAGTCCCTTAGCCAAGAGTCTGGATACCCATGTGGGATTGCAAACAACCAGGAAATCGTGTCACTGAGATTTCTTATGCTTGTGTTGTGTGTGAGCAAAACCAACAAAGCCACCTGTTTTTTTCTCTAACAGGTGGGGGAAGGAGGAATAAAGTGTTTCATGTCGTTTGTATTAATTCATCACTCAGTTAAGCCCTCCTCCCTCTCTCTTTTTGAGAGGCCTGCCACTACTCAGTGCTGGAGAGAACATCCTCTTGTCTCTACCACTCTGAAATCACCGTCGTCGTTTCCACTCTAGGTTACTTGGAGAACCCTTTTTTTCCCCTCACAATCCACCCTCACCACCTCCTTTCCCAAGAGCTGCTGATGCAGTGGTGATTTCCAGCCTAAGCAGCAATACCAGAACTTTAAGTAGGGTCTCTTGAGGGTAGTAAGCTTTTTATTACAGCCCGCTAGCATATTGAACCATTATGCCACCTTGAACATAAGTGCAAGAAAGCACGTGATGACAAAATCACTTAAATTTTTGCCTAATTTATTAGCGAGGAAAGGGATAGCATATTGTTAAATGCTTTCTGAAATAACAATCTCTTTCTCCCCTAATCCCTCTTGATTTTTACAGGCCTGATCTTGACAACACCCGGAGAGAAGGACAAAGCCGAGTCCAAACGTGCGAAATTCTACAACGAGCTGTGGTTTGCGGTGCTGATGGTAGTTCTAGGTTTGATCCTCTTGGCTATTCTCCTCTCCTTAATCCTTCAAAGGAAAGTCCACAAGCAGCCCTATGCACGAGACAGGCCTCCTTTAGTTCCACTCCAGAAGAGAACATCACCAATGAGTGTGTATTCGTCAGGTGAAAACCACCCGGTACGTTTGGTAAAATGCAATGTTGCGTATACAACGTTGTGATATGCTTTCATCTGCCACCCCCAAAAACACACACAGAGTATTTCTTCCTCTTTCCCCTGTTTTGTCACACTCTTGGTTACCAAGTAAAGGCTGCTGAGTGTAGGAAAAGGACTGTCTGGTGTACCTATGCGTGCACAGAAAGCCAGGCTACAGGCCAAATGGCACCTGGTCTGCAGGTCCTGAAATGCTTCTGATGCCTAAGACAAACTCTGGATCTGGAGTCACAAATGCAAAGCCACTGATGCCACCTTATGTTAGCTGACATCTGCAATAGAGCTGAAAAAGCCTTGGCATGCTGTGAGAAGGTAGGTGATAAATGTGCTTTTCAGTGGAACCTTTCATGTATTCCCAACTAACCAGGATCAATCTGACAGTCTGTCAGATACCCATGAAATGTGCTAAGGACCTTCCCAAAATGCGTGTGCGCATCTGTGCGCAGAGCCACAGTGGGTCCTCCAGAGAGGTGGGAGGAGGATTGTAATAAAGAGGAAGGATTTGTATCATTTTTATTAAGACAAGTTATAGTTCAGTAAAAAAATGGATAAAGAACATGTTCCACCATGTGGCAGAGTAGCAGTGCCATCCTCCCAAACAGGAATACGGCAAGTTACGAGGCTGAGGGTGGGAGCAGCAGTGCTTTCTATTTCCATGCTTCTGCCCAGGCACAGTCCGTGAGATGATTCTTCTTGTCACTTCTCAGCTTCTCTCTCCTGTGAGTGCCATCAAGCAGGATAGTGACTCCTGCATCCTTCACGCATTCTGTTCCTTCTTGTCTCAGTGCCAAGAAGCTGCATCTGTGCCTCAGCGAAGGAGCTCTTGGAAACAATGGAATTTCCAGTGTGCCCCTTCTCCTGGCAAAAGCTAAGAGCATAAGAAACTTCTTGTTTTTTAGTCTCATGGTTTTGATTCCTTTTCCTCTACAGTCTGTCACGCTGTGTTGTTCCTCCTGACTTTAAAATGCCTTTGCTGTCAGCATGCCTGCACAATTCCTTTCCGTGTTTCTGGCCCTTTCTTTTTATTCCCTTTTTCTTTTTTCCAGAAGCTCATGGATTTAATAGAATGGAAGATTCTACAGTACATCAATTGGAGGATTTAATCTGAGAAGTTAGGATAGAGCTCCTGTGAAGTGGCAAAATGGCTTGTGTTGTGTTCTGTCAGTGGCACGTAGCAAGCAGTGCTGGCTGTCCACGCGGTACTTGATGCCCCGTTGAACGTGCCTCATCTTTGCCAGTTCCCCTATTCCCCCCCCATCCTGCTACCTTGCTTCCCTCCACAGAGCTGCGGCTAATTCACACCCTCCATAAGGAACAGACTGCACCTGCACGGCACCTTGCCCTGCCCTAATGCTTTTCCTTCCTCTCTTTAATCTCAGTTTGAGACCATTGCCGACACATCTGATTCATCGAGCAGTGTCACTCTCAAAAGTTACACAATGCACTTAGAGGTAGAGTCATTAGCTTGCAGAGCTGCAAGATGTGTGATGTGCTGGATGACACAAAGAGCATGCACAAAGGCATCTGACACTGCATGCTTCTCCGGGTGGGCGAAACTGGTCATGGTAACTGAAAGAAAGAAGTCTGCTAACACACCTTGCTGTGTCTTCTGCTTCTGACCGTGCATGATGTTTGAAGCATGGGGTTCTCTGTTCTCTTTTACTCCTTTTGTTCAGATGAAGTGTTTGACACCGTGCCCTCTCCTTTTGATGTATCAGTTTGCGTTTTCCTCCTAGGGTCTGGCGGATACAAAAATTCCAAGAGCTGGTGGCTCTCCCACCAACCGCAGCGCCCACATCGCATATGGGGCAAGGAGACGAAGCCAGAGCCAGCTCAATCGCACGTATTCCCAAGCCTCCCTGCACCGCAGTGTCAGCCAGCTGCTCGACCTCTATGACAAGAAGTCTTTTGCTGAAGAACCACCTTGGGATGCCATTATTCACAACCATCGTGCTACCAGTCGGGGCTTGGTAAGGAAAAAGACTCCTGTTCCTCTGGGGTGCTCTTGTGCATCAGCTACTAGTGATGGGTCTGTTCCATTGGAATCGTGAAAAGGTCTAAATATCAAAAGCTGCTGAAGATAGATACAGCCAGAAGGACATGGTCAGACATTAGATCCCCAAAATGCTTCCTGCCTGCTGCTCTCTTCTGGAGCAGCAGATGATCACACGCTGCTCTTAAATGATGTGAGGGGCCCACAGGAATCTGTATATGGTTTCCGTTGAATTAGTAACATCATGGTCTATCAGGGATATGCATCTTGAAGAATTCCTTTCTATTTGGTCAACTCATAGGGTTTTCTCTCCGTGTATTTCAGTAAATGGGTATGTGTGAGGAGGGATGCCTTGGCATCCTCCACACATCCTGTGCCAGAAGCAGGAGCTTACGTTCTAGTGACATCTTGTGCTGTGACCTTGGACTCAATTGCTGACAAGACCTGCTCTGTCACGATGCAGAGACTGTGTGAATGCTGAGACCTTTTGGCATTCATGACAGTGACTTAAGACTCTGCCTACAGGGGACTAGGAGGAGGTTGAGGGGCAGGCAGAGTATCTGTCCTTTAATACAGGAGAGAACAGGACTGGCCAGTGTCACTAACGTACCTGAACACACTGAGTTATGATTCTCAAGTCAAGGGCAGCAGCAACCTCTCCTCCTCTTTGTCAGCAAGAAAAAGGCTTTATAACCTCCACCCTCCTTGGCTTCCACCTTTCCCTGAGCAAATGTGTGGGAAAGGGGCTCATGGCCAGACACATTTTCTCCCAGAAAAAGCTGATTAAGGCTCCTAAAAGTGGGACACGTGAGGTAGTAAGAAGTTACAAGGAGTGTGCAGTGACCGAATGGATCTTGTCCAAAATACAAAGAGTGAACTGCATGGTCTGCACATAAATCCAGGCAGCTTCCTTGGCCTTTTACCTACAGTACACCAAGGAGCTAGAAGGGCTGGAATATCCAGGCATGCCACAGTGCAGGGGTGGTGCCACCATGGCTTTCAACCTGCTGTTAGACCAAGGAAGCTGATAAGGCTTAAGTAAGAACATTGTGATACTTAGCCCCTGTGAGTACAGGTTAACCTTTAGCTGCACTCTGCATCTCGTGGACTTCCTGATTCAGTGGTATCATGACAGCCTCGAGTAATTTTCTGAGCTATCACATCCTCGTGATCTAACTCCTTGGAATTAACAGCCCATCCAGGGTGTACCTCTATATGAGCTCCAAAGGAAGTTCTTCCTGATGCTAGGAGAGGAAACCCACCCTGCTTATCTTGTGCTAACAAACACCATGATTTGTTTTAGCTTGCAAACACACATGCTGCAGTGCTTTTCACTCACTTCTTCCCTTTAAGACAGTCAGTAGCTGAGGACTGTCAGCAAGTTTTGTTCACCCCTTTGTCCACCTTGCAAGTTAATATACTTGAATGGCTGAAGTGGCCCAGGACATACAGCTGCAGGAACACTGCTGGCCATCATCTCTTCATGCTATGGAAACGGTTTAATTCTCTTCTGCTTCCAACTATTTCCCTGCCTCAAAGCATTAGCACGAGTGCAGCTGGAAGAAGCTCAGACCCTCCTTTAGAAGCTTGAAGAACAAAATCTTACACCGAAATCACAGGTGATGTGGCCATTATACAAAACATCAAATGGAAACATGTTTTCTTTCTCTTTTCATCTTTCCAAGTTCCCATCACACTGCAACGAACACTATTTACCATTTATCAATCAGATACATGCAGTAATTGATTCCTTTTTTAACTTAGTGCTTAGTATGAAAAATCTAGCTGGTTTGGATTCAGGTGCCTGAATGCTTTAGGTTCTTACCTCATGCTGGGAAGAATGGCAGAACATGTTTAAAGGTAGAAACGCACTTATTTATCTGACTTTCAGAAGCATTTTTTAGGGGGCAGGAAGAAAGAAATGAAGGAATCTCCTTTAGTCTGGTACAGGTTTGGCTTACATACCTATTTTTTTTTCCCCTCCTAACAGTATGTAGATGAAGAAGATCTTGTCAATGTCATCAAAGGCTTCAGCACAGTCACCAAGGAGCACACCACATTCACCGACACCCACCTCTGAAGAACACAACCACCTTCTCTAGATGGAAAGTGGGTAAAACTTGCCAAAAGCAGCCTGCATGGCCTTTGGGGAAGGGATAGGGCTGCTGTTTCCCCACCCCATGCCCACTAGAGGAATAAAGAGAACTGTTTGTTGAGGGGGTGTGAGGGGTGGGGTAAATCGGTCTTTTTATTTCCACCATGTTTTTAAATGTATAGTAAAAACTGTGTGTTAGCACTGACACCTCAGACAGGTAAGAGAACAGTTTCAAAAGCCCTAAGTAAGTCACACAGCAGTAGAAGGCTGTAAAGGTAGAGACTCTTATCTGTGTCTCTCATCCAACCTTCACAGTTAAGGAAGGTTGTGAGGGCAGTGTGGTTGGTAAGGAAAAGCCTTTTACCATTCCAAAACCCAAAAGGGGCCTTCGTGGCAGGAGAGCCATGGCTTTTCCTGGCCTGACAAAGCTGCACCACAAAATTGTGTTCATGCACAGGTGAATAAACAGCAAATGAAGGAATTCGTCTGGAGTTGCTTGAACTTTTGTGTTCTCTCCCTCGCTTTTCCCCACCCTCTCAGCTAAAGGTTAAAAAAAGCCACTGATTGATGCTTAATTCCAAGCATGGAAAGCCTCCTAACCCATCCCCTATTCAACACTTGCTGTCACAGCCTTCCCTTGTGCTTACGTATTACTAATCTACCTGCAATAAAACTTGTTCACCACCCCCAGTAAACTAGGAGCAAACAGCAAGCAGACAGTGCAACACTGATAGGAAATAATAATACCATGTCAAGGCACTTGTAATTGAGAATTATTATACCATGACAGTAAACCTACCCCCATATTCATCTCTGTCCTTCTTCCAGTGAAAGTGGCAAGAAAGCCCTCAAGAGACTGCCAGTTCTGTGTATTTCACCAAGTGTATTTTTATGCATCCTCTCAGTCACAATCAGCAAAACCCACCATCCGATACCACACATTTTCAGAAAGTACAAGCAACACTCCTCTGGCAATTTATTTGGACTAAGAGGCAGAATATGATGCTATTTTGAATAGCTTCCTCCTTAACCTGCACAAAACACTTCAGACAGCATGATACAGAGCAAGGATCCCATTCATAAACCACGACAGCAGCAGCTCTGCAGAACAACGTGTGGCTTCATCTAAAAGGTATCTTCCACTGAGCACCCACGTGTTCCTTTAGCACCCTCCCTTCCCCCAGAACAGAAATAACCACAACATATCACATGCCTGACCACGTTTAAGCAAGAATGCACAATATTTTGGACCAAGTACCGTACTACAATTTTGGAGCATTACATAAAGCCACACACAATGATGTGGACAACTCTTCAAAGGTTTGGCAGCAGCCAGGTACTTTCTTATAACCTTACAATATTCATTCCGGGTATCAGAACAAAGTCCCATTCAAGAAACAACCCACAACACGTAACGTTATTCCTGCTACCAACCAGAGGGCACCTGCACCATATCTTTGCCACCAGACCCGTTTTCACAGGCCATAGTCTTGGCAGGACGAGTCATTCTTACGGTGGCGTGGGGAAGCAGCCGTCTTTGTAGGTGACGGAGAAGCTGTCCCAGGTAATTCAGGCCCACCTTCAGCAAGAACTGGTGCGGAGGCCAGGAGAGGCACTTTCTTCCTTCCCAGGAAACCAGCTCCTTCAAACCCCATTTTCTTTTTGCTTTCTACTTTGGCCTCGCTCTCCTCTTCTGGTCCTCTTCTTTTGAGATCCAGAGAACTCTCTGGCAGATGATGAACCTCTGTACTGCAACACCCACCTGCATCTGTCCCGCCTGTGCCTCGCGCTTCAAGTGCAGTGGTCAGGACTGCCTTCTTCTCAGCTACACTGCCCTCCCCTGTTGCCTTCCTGGCCTCTGGCTGGCTGCAATTCCCATTTGCAGCAGCTGTCTTTTCTGTTGGGCTTTTGCTGGTTAAGTTAAAAGCCTGGAAGTCCCGGTAACTGTGGAAGCTCTCCGTCCGCCTTGCTCTTGCCAACAGGGGACTTTCTCTGTATGGCCGCACAGAACCATACGTGGCTGTTTCAGGGATTGTTTCATGGTGCTGCAACTGGAGGCTTCAAAAGAGAAACAACCAAGGATGAAAAGAGCAGATGTTAGGCTGAGAATAGGAGTCAGTTCTTCTGCACACCCTGCTCCCACTCATCACAACTCCCACACACGGGCTTCCAGATCACTTGGGATTCTCATGGGATACTTCACACGTAAACTACACACACCCCCCTCGATTTTTGTTGGTTAAGACAGTGAGGACATGGATTCAGGGACTCAGCTACAGCATTCAAGTCACCAAACCCTTCTTTGCCTACCTAAATCTTTGGTGTCCATAGCCAGTGCCATCCTTGGTGACTTACCTGGAATTAGATTCCCGCAGCCGGTTTGGCTGAACGACTGAGGTGGCAGGGCTGATGTTAGGTGTGGCACAGCGAGATGTACTCAAGTCACATTGGTCAAGCAACTTGAGCAGCTCTTCCTCTGTGGGGCCGCCAACATCTGAAAGAGACAACTCTTAGTGCCCAAGTCCCTTTTCCATTATCATGTACATGTGGACAGAAAAAGAACCACACCACAGTCCGGGCACAACCCAACTTACCTTTGTCTTCACTCTTATTAACCATGTCCATCGCTGTGGTCAGGTCCCACATCTGGATGCTGCCATTTGAATGTCCAGTGAAGAGGTAGCGGCGTGGCCGGGAGCCCATTCTGCTGGATCCTTCACATTCTCGCACAGTAAATGAGGAGATAGTAGTGCAGTCAACTGCCTGGATCTCACAGATCCTACAGGAAGAGAAACCCCAAGTTAGTTATCAAAACAACTGCAGCGTCTGCCCAGTAAAGTCAGGACTGGTTTAAGTTTCTGAGAAAGCATTGAAATGGCCATCAAAAAAGGACCTTTCTTCCAGACAAAATTCCTTCCCCTGCAGGACTGGCATGCTGCCCCCACAATATACCTGCAGTCTTACTACTTGTTAATTTTTGTGAGGGAGCCCCCACTTGTTCTATGTCCTTTTTCAATCTGCAATGATTAGAAACCTAAGGCTCTCAAGACTGACAGCAACTAGTCCCTTCATATGCTAAACACTCTAGGAGACTAACCTGCAGAAACAGCACATTCAACCATATAAAAGGTATGCAAAAAAATCCAAGGATGATAAATCCGTTATCTATACAGATAACTTTTGACTTAGACAACTGCAGTATTACTTGACATGGCAGATCTCAGTTGCTTTTTTCCTCCCATTATTTTAGAAGCTTATGTGGGGAGTAAGAGGAAAAGGACTCCCAAAACTAAGCTGCTAAGCCAGATGCCACACCAGAACCTCACATATTCTGGGTAATTTGTATTGAGCTTTTTACATGAGTAATCTGCCCTCAGTTCAGATGCCAATAGTGTAAAGCCATCAACATTTTCACCCAGACTCAAAGTTATTAGGTAAGAAATACAAGAATAATAAGCAGCACAGAACTGAGAGGCACCATCTTTACCATCTCTTGCCATCTTTCTGGCCTAACAAACAGGAAGAAAAGCAACTTGGCAGCATTTTTTACTACATTGGCAGCAACATAGTAGAATATTATGAAGCCAAGGCTAAGTAAATCATATAGCTGACCTTTCTAGGTCAGTTTCTCAGTTTTAAAGGTTCTTCAAAGACAAGTGGAAAGGAAGAGAGAAACTGCTTCCCTGTCTACCTTTGCGAGCAGCAAAATGCCTGCCACCAGCAACTTCAGCATTAGTTTTGAAATGTAATGTTAGCATGGTACCATAACTGAGAGTTACATATTCTGTAGAGGCACACTCGCGTCTGCTTAGTGAGCTCAGGTTATAGTAGATCATTAAGTACAGTTCTGTTACTAACACACAAACTAGAGTACAGGCAAACTTGTCAAGCACAACAGAAGCTTGCATGCATCCCCGAAGGATGGGAGACCCCTACCACCACTTGAACAGTCCTGCTCCTTTACCACTTAAAACCCTAATCATGGAGGTACCTTTTCCCAGTTGAAGAGAGCCTTACAAACAGCTTGTTAGTGATGGGAACAACTTTTTGGATAAAAACCTGTTGATCATCACGTTCACCAAAGGGTCCTAGAGAGAAAAGAAAGATCACTTTGTTTTAACTCCCTCACTCTCTTCTCCATGCAGTCCTGAAGATCCAAACTCATAATGGTATGACCACTGCAATTTTATAACATCAGGACCAGGGAACCAAAGATGACTGACAGCAAGAACAAGTTATACAATGGTTAGAAGCCTCTCCAGATACAAATATGTTTATTCTGGTGTTTTAAAAGACACCCATTCTTGAGTTTTCTGCATGTTCCTAAAGGAAGTATTGTCAATGCAAATCCTACGTCAGGCATCTATAATAACATTAATTACTTTCTTATTTTGCAGCTCCTAGATTTCTTGCCATAGTACTGACCTCACCCTGTGTTCACTGGGCAACCATCAAAGGTTCATTTGCAAGACTCAGACCACAAAGGAATCTAGACTACCTGCGTACCCATATTTACTGACATGCATTCCTTCAGTGTCTTGCTATAGCAATATGCTGGCCTCATTGGCCTCTGCTTCACTAAACTTCAAATTCATTTCAGAATTTCTCACATGTGCACCATTTAACCCTGACTGAACAGTGAACTGGAATTTGCAGCAGACTCAAACCCTTGCTTTGCTCATCTGCTTTGATACAGTCTCTGTGTTTTCTGTCATTCTCTAAACCAAAAGTGAAATGCTACATTGGTTTGCTCAAGGAAAAGGTGTAGCATCTGTATTTGAAAGTTTTTCTTCCCTTTTTCTCACGTTCAGAGTAAGCCCTTTAAGTGTGCTCACTCTATACAGCCTAAACAATGAGTATTTCCAGGTGAATCTTACAGATTCCTGCCATGTTTTCAAGAGGAGAGCAATATACAACAGCTCACACCCATCAACTGACTTGCATGTTATAGGGTTGAAGGTCTGTTTAAACCTCCATGAGACCAGTAAACATATAGGCTCAGCGCAGTGCATTCAAGAGACATCCTACCAATGTCATTTCCAGAACAGTAACTGCCATGACTCTCTGCTTCCTCCAGGGATAAGATTTTGAATGATGCAAGAGGTGTTGAGCCTGGCTGAGTTGAGATCATGCCCCGGAACCGAGTCACAGTCCACGTCCTTACATGGTTGTTATCAGCACAAACTAGAGAGGAAAAAAATGTACAATAATATTTACAAGGGATGACAAAACTTTTGAGAGCAACTTCTCTAATGATTTCTTTGTGATAGCTTTTCAAGATTGAGCAATCAAGCAGAATTTAGGCAATGTCAGGTCACATAGCATCTCCAATTTGCTAGCGATCCAACAAATTGTTGCTGATGTCCTGTTTTCTATTAGTCTTCTCTCTTCCCTGAGAAAGAAAAACTGAGGCAGGTGGAACACAACATTAAGGTCTGAGTCAGCACCAGTAGCCTACAGCACGCTTCCATCTTCTCTGTGCAGATACTAGAACAAGAGACATCATGAGAGCAGCCTGTCAGCAGAGCCCTCATCACACAACAGTGCTCTTCTATTTCATTCATCAGTTAGTCAGTTTCTACATACAGATGTGCCATTTACTGGCATGGAAAGTTTAGCACCAAGTCACAGGGCAACAGATGACCTCTGGGCTGTTTGTTTGAGGTGTAGTTGGATACTATGGCTCCTATTCCTTTTTTGAAGATACAGGGATAGCAGCAGAAAATCAATCTTTTATCTGGGTGATAGATTCTGGGTGAAATAGATTCTTACAGAGGGGGAAGTGATTGCTTCTTCCCTGAAAGAAAGATGCTTTCCTGAGTCTAAGACAGGACAAACAGGATAGCACAAGAAACACTGGGAGACTGCTGAGAAAAGAAGAAACACAGACAGCCCTTTGAAGCCATGGGAAGGCTTTTTCCAGGCCCCAAGAGGAGATGGTGCCCATTTTGCTGCAACCCAGAAAGCTCCTGAAATGCTGTTAAAAGAAGTCAAGCCCTAAAGGACCTGCCCACAACAGTAAGTCTTGACAGGGATACATTTCTTTAAAACCCCTTTTATTCCCGCAAATGGCAGCCTTGGAATAAGACACAAACAAAAGAGTTGTTCCAGTATCTGGGCAAATAAAACCTGTGTCTTTTAACTGCTAAAGGCTCTGAAGAATGCTTACTTTAAGAAAGAGGATCCACGCCAAGCTAACCCCCTCCCTCTCCTCCCTAAATCTGCCCAACTAATTTCTACCACATGTGGGAGCAACGCAAGTTATAAAGTAATGCATAAAATTGCTTCACTGCTCAGGAGGGGAGACCCACCAGTACACATTTGTGAACAGAGAAGATTACCTGAAACAAGGTGTTTCTCTGAGAGCATGATCTTCGTAACAGGACTTCGATGAACTGTGAAGGTCTGAAAGAGCTGAGGCCCAGACCCAACTGTTTCAGGGTGCTGTACAATCACCCTCACAGCTCCAGAGCTGGTGCCATATGCAATCTCAATCCAATTGCCACTTACACCTAAAGCAAGCAAGAACACAGTTGTTCCCCTGAGGAATGAAAGCTTGTCTTACTAGGGCCAGGGAATGAGACCCTAGTAAGGCCCTGAGAACAGTATTTCCAAGCTTCCACAGTAAGGTAGATACTTATTTTAAACACTGTTTACCCATTATTATACTTATTAGTTGTTCAGTCTGGAGGAGGTTCAGGGAGACCTTCTAACAGTCTTTCAGTACCTAAAGGGGGCCTACAAGAAATACGGAGAGGGACTTTTTACAAGGGGGGGAATAGCTTTAAGCTCACAGAAGGGAGATTTAGATTAGACATTAGAAAAAAATTCTTCACTATGAGGTGCTGGCACAGGGTGCCCAGAGAAGCTGTGGCTGCCCCATCCCTGGCAGTGTTCAAGGCCAGGTTGGACACAGGGGCTTGGAGCAACCTGCTCTAGTGGAAGGTGTCCCTGCCCCTGGCAGGGGGTTGGAGCTGGATAAGCTTTAAAGGTCCCTTCCAACACAAACCAGTCTGGGATTCTACAGTTATTTTCTCATGAACAGAGAAGACATTTTGCCACTAAACAACCCCAACGTTTATTTATTGCCATACTACACTTCAACAGTGTCTTAACAACACTTTCTCTCCCATTCTTTCCTCCTTCCCGGAAGTGAAAGACAAGCTGGGTAAGTCATATGGCACTCCTCACAGTGGTCAATACATGCCACATACCATTTACTTTTCTGACTTAGTGGGAGGCAAATAGGAAAGCAAGGCAAGAGCAAGGAGGACTACAGTGAAAAATGTCACTGTGGTATCAGTGAGTGAGTATCAGTTATGTGAGTAACCACGTTCTCCCAGTTTGCTGCACTGTGCTTACAGAAGGGCCTACAGACACAAGAGCTAAGCATCATTCAGCTGCATACAGAAATGGGTTTTAGCTTTACTCGTTATAAGTTTAACCTTGCTGTTGGGTCTATCTGCCCCCCCCAGTTCACCACAAACTATTTCAGTGAATACAATTCATAAAGTGCATATCTTGTGTAAAAGGCTTAAACCCAGCACAGGTATATTATGCACAAGCATTAATATGTGATGTTCTCACATTATTTGTTAATGTATAATGCATGATGTACAAGCATACACACACATAAGTACAGGTACCTACTTACAGTTATGCCTAGTGTTCATCATTCATTTGAAGATGATTAATTGAAGAAGAATTTACTGTTTATGTCAGGGGCTTTAGCCCTGCTATGCAGCAATAGAGAATGTCCATTTAGAAAACAACCCCCCCCTCATCTATAACAGATTCTCACTGAAGAGACAGCCATAGAATACCAACTTGTTTTCGGTGTGAGGTAGACACTGAGCGCTGTTATAGCATCATTGGAGGGATCGTGGTACAATTCTGTCACCAGAAGATCATTGTCTTTCATTCGCAGTGGGAACTTCTGCATGTCTGTAAGGAAGAGACATCTGTTTATGACTCTGAATAGACAGAGTTGTTCTGATGCAACTTAGACCAACTAAAGAGTTTAAGAACCAAACTCCCCCAAATAAGCTGCTCGGTACCACCTCCTCCTTTTTATTCCTCCCTTCTCCCATTTCTTACCTATATAGTATATAGAGCCATTGTTACAGCCCAGCAGCAGGAAAGACCCAGCAGTATCATAGCTTGTGATAGGAACAACATCCTGAACCTAGTGCAAACAGAAAGGAATAAATCACACCAATCAAGAAGTTAGGTTGCTACTTTCTCAGTTTTCAGACATTTTTGATACATTTTGTTGAAGAACACCTTGCTGGTCTGAAGCTCACATGTGCAATGGCATTCTAAAATTACTGCTGGTAGACAGCAATCCTTTCCCCAGCTGGATCTTAAGTCACATTGCTCAGCAGACAAGTCAGCACAACTGCTCCACGTGAAGGCCCAAAACTTACAGCGCTGCAGCTAAACTTCACACTTTCTGTCCTATCCCTTCTTCCCTTTCTGACAACTGCTTAAGAGGTTGCTGAGCAAAGGAACTACATGTGACCTCTTGAAGCATTCCTCTGCCCCCAGTTCTTCTGTTCCCCTGTCAGCCCCTATGGAGCTCTCAGCCTCTAGCAGATATATAATGAGGGGGGAAAAATTCTTGTCCCATTTCTGTGTCCCACTTCTAATACACATCCACACCAAGTCAACTGGAAGGCAGCCCCATCATATTTTACTTACTGGTCTACAGCTTAAGGAGAGGGATTTGCCCTCCAGGATCAAAAGGAGTGCTTATTACCTCAGATGGGACGGAGATCTCAAGCAAAGAAAAAGTTTAGCTTATCCTAGGTCTGATCCCCTATCTCAAGCAATTCTTTGTTTTTTGCTTCAACCCTGAAGAAGAAAAAGCCAAAAGCCATTTCATCCAGAGCACTGAAACATGGTCAATGTCATAGCATTGTTCTGTACTTTGTATGTTTCAGTCAGTTCACTTAATGGACACTGACTACTCAAGTTCCTGTTTCTCATTTCTCTCCGACCAGCAGCATCTTTCCAATTACTTTGGAGACTTACAAAATCATTTGCAAAATAACTAAAATGAATCTGCAGGATAAAAGCAAAACAAACCAACCAAAGGAGCTTCCCCACATCCCAAAGAGCTAACACACTAAAGCAGTGCCCATTCCTAACTGAAGGGTAGTCTGTAAAACCCTTAAAACATATTCTAAGCCTATCACTCATCCTTACAGAGAAGGTTTCAACATGAATATAGCTTCGACATATTTTCTGGGAGATGGGAAAGAAGAGGCACTTCCCCTCCTTTGTTTAAAGAACTTCACCTCTCTCACTTATGTTCACCCATAATTCAGCACAGATCTAATGCTAAAAATAAACTGTTATTGGAAAGCACTTGGATTTTCCCCATGTAACTGATAATTGAATGATCTGGAGAAGGATCCCTTGCAATTACTGAAAAGAATAGCTATTCTTGATCTCAGTGCTTTCAAATAGTACTTTTTCAGATACAGCTGTTTAAATACCCTCCCCACAGTCAAGTTCATACTACACCATTAAATAAGGCATCTAACAATCTGGGCTGCAGAACCTGGTTTCAAAAGGGTTTGTTTTTAACCCAGACTACTTTAAAGAGCAGAAAGGCAAGAAACTAGAGTCTCAACATGCAAGAGTATGGGTCAAAGTGCAGTCTGTTCTCTGGTTCTGTGGATCAAAGGTATATACAGAAGCTCTCCCAGCTGCTGAAAGTTTACAACACTAACAGAGGCAAAGGCAACCCTTCAAAAGACAGACAACTTTAGTCATCACCTTGCAGAAGAGACAAGAACTGCAAGGAGAGTTCTGAGCAAGAGGATCCCTGATATTGCCAACTGCAGAGATTGACTGACTGGGTCAGAGAGATCATACAAAACAAGGAGAGATCTGCTGCAGCAGAGATAGGGACACACCAGAGGCAATTCAAGAGATGCACTTACCAAGAAGTGAACTTTCACCAGGAAACAGAGCAACTCTAAACAACAGTCACTGGTAAAACACGTCCAGTGAGGCACTGGTTTATTCTGTTCCTCAAAACCTCTCTCAGTGCAGCCAGTATGATTACATCATAAGCCGAGAGCTATGGGCAACTCATGGAAAGCAGTTACACAAATACCATGTATTCTCATGAGGAATTTGAAAATCAGAGGTGCAACCCTGCCACCTAAGTCTTTATGGAGTTCTTCAAGAAGAATGTGTTCTGGAGGGAGATGATCTACACAAAGATGTAAGTTTTTTTCTCCTTACTACCAAAAGAGCCTGAGGTATAGAAAGCACCTTCGAATTGGTAGGATTTGGGCATGTTTTGTTTAGTTTGGGTATCAGAAAGCAAATAAACTTCGACGTAAGACATCCTGGCATATAAGCCCCTCAGAGATTTTTCTGTTCTTCAATAGGAAATGCTTTCACCAAGGAAACAGTCAAACTGAGGAACTACTAATGTAATCAGAATGATTTCTGTGGCTCCCCCTGGAAACAGAGATGATGAATGGGACCTCATTTTTTATTCTTTATTACTTGCTCCTTTAGAAAATGTTGTCAAACACCAGCTTGTCACATAACATTAAGTTGTCTCTTAACAGAAGATATTGCAAGGCATCAATAGAGCTTTTCAAGACCATACTAGCATATTTGCTGCAGAAGCAGTGCTATCTCGTACTTCTTATCTGTGTTATTTGCTAGCAGTAGTGTCACTTAAGGGTTGAATGGGAACTTAGTCAGCAAACAGTGCAGCAGCCTCAGGTCAGTTCTGCCTCATGAGATTTGCAAGGCAATTTGGGGATTTTACTGCATCCAGGTTTTGTGCCACAAAGACATACATCCAGCTGTGTTACAAGCCTTGTTACTCACATGAACGCTCAACTGTTTTCTCAGACTCAGACTCCAAGGATCTATTTAACATGCATTCTAACAACATGTTAATAATAATTATTATATATTAAT
>NW_009929652.1:0-22502 GCF_000696875.1 Nestor notabilis | reverse complement strand
CCAATCCTAACTATTCTATGATTCTATGATGTTGTTTTTGTTTTTTAATATCTTTGTCTATTCAGGCTACTTTTCTCAAAACTGAAGACTCATAATTCTTTTTTCTTTTTTCTTTTTTTCTCTTTATATTGATTACTTTTCAGATTAATTTAAATTGGGCTGCTTAGCACCAGCATGCAGTACCTTATATGCTGCATGGCCACTAGTAGAGCTCTCCTACCTCTCGCTTTTCACCTGTGCAGTGCTATCTAAGTGCTCAAAAGGTACATTGGTTTGCACCCATCTAGACAACATGAAATTCATCTTGGTCTCTGCTCTGGGTAGCTCATAAAGAGTTACATTTTGTGAAGAAAACCACTGAGATTATTAAATCAGTTTCTTATAGAAATTATTCACAAAAAATGAGACCTATTGTAAAATATAAGGATTAATTTATTAATCAGAGCTTTCTGAACTCTCACATTAAGTAGCTTTGTAATGTTAATTCCCTTATAAATGAATAATGGACTTATTCTCCCATTATTGCCTATCATTTTAAAAGGCCATTTAGAAAATGAAGATGTCCTTTTCCCTTTAAAATTAGGATGTGTTTTATGGCACACATTTTTTAAAATTGAATATTTGCTCCCTCTACCCTTCTGTTCCGCCCCCTGCCCAGCTTGTACTCGTCAGTCAATATTCAAATCAAACACAGCCAGAACCATTTGTCATAGAGATGCACAGTGTGTGGAAAGAATGTACAATGGAGGCAATGGGTTTTGAGAACAGAGACCCAAATCTTTATTAGGAGAGCTAAGTTTTGCCACACACTCTCCATGTGGTCTTGGAGATTTCATCTGCTTTTGCCTCTGTGTGTGAACATTGTCAGTCAAGCATTAACCTCAGGTGCAAATCTACCAGCAAGTAGCAGTCAGGTCTCGTACACTGAGTTCTGGTGCTTTCTGGGTAAAAGTCCAGGCTAGATTGGTGCCTTGATATGTATTTTCTCCTGTGCACTATGCAGGGAATGGAGAGAAGTGAGGGAACAGGGTGAACAGGGTTGAACATACTGCAAACAACTGGCAAAGCAGAAACACTGACATTGCTGCATCATTTACACACAAGAAGTTTTCCTATTCTCATAAGGTGCACACTTGGTTGGAGAACATGAGTTCCCTAAGCCCCATATCATGGTGAATAAGACTTTTGAAGGGAAAAACCTTGTCAGTTGCCATTAACTACATCCCAGAACAGCCTAGCCCATTCACCTTTACCTTGCACTCTTATGGACATAACATAACATTAGGCCAAAATGGCCTGAAGTCCTAAAGGGTCTCTGGCATCAGCTGTAGGAAGGGCTGAAGAGATCTGTGTGTAACCTAAAAGTTGAGGCTGAGTTCAGACTGCCTGTAGTGCAGTACCAGTAATTGTATCTTCTCTAGAACTTGCGACTCAGGAAAGCATTACCAGTTACATGTGGCCAAAAAAACATGAGGTTACAAAGCACTGTAGATGAAATCAGGCAATTTAGCTTCCTTAGGCCTATGTCAGAAGACAAAGAAGTCTGGCAGAATGGACACTGTCTTGTGCCTCAATTCTCTATCTGCAAAACAGAAATAACATTTGCTTTGTTCCTCATTTACAGTCAGGGCTGTGAACATTTCTGGAGCAGAGGTGCTTCTTATGATGTGGGTGCTTTGTTCGTACCACAAGATCTCTTAATACTAACACATCTGTTCTGTTGTTTTTGTACCTGTGAGTTCCTAGTCCCTTAGGGCTGAAAAAATAGCAAAGTCAGTGCAACTTTGGCTTCGCTGTGGCAGAAATGTGAATAGTTCATCCTCGGCTGGATGTTACTAAAGTAAGTGAAAACACAAATAAAATAGGGATAGCATAGAGCCTAGCACACAGTGTACCTTGTTTTGGCTAACAGGCTGCAATCCATGATGACAAACAGTTAAGTGGTTAAGGCTGAGATAGAATTAGAGTTGGAAGAACACAGCTCTTTTCTGAACTCCAGTGTTCTTCTTAGGCACATTTCTCTGTGCTTCACCTACCATTTGGGTAATGAAAAAGAATGACAGAGTTTGTAGGAGTTGGAGTTGAGACTCTTACTGTAACATAAATTGCCTGGGTTTATGTGAGCTCCCAGTGTGATTTCCAATAACTGGGTCTGAGAATTTTCCCCAAGTTACTAAATGAGCATACAATGACTTTACTACCTTATGGTCTGTTTTGAGGACAAGTACATTGAGATCAGGTGGTTTAAAACCACCATCTTAATAGTTTTATAGGAAAAAATACTTGTGTATCAGGTATTTTTCATTTCCTCTAGCCTTGTTTTTGCAAACTTACATATATGAGTAATTAAAGTGGCAGAAATAAAACCAAAGTATTTACAACTGGGGCTCAATTTTAATTTTTTTTTTTTTTTTTTGTCAGGAAAGGGAACACCTTTGGAAGATGTGAGTGTGGGAGAGTCTGAGAGACTCTGGGAGAGTAGTTTACTTTGAATAGTTTGTATGTTAAGCCAAGGTATGATTCATGGCACCAAACATGTGAAGTAGATTCTGCATAGAGCAGACATGGAAAGCAATAGATACCTTCAGGAAATTGTAAGAGAGGGAGAGGGTAAGAGTTCAGAGCACTTAATTACAAAGCAAAGTAGATGGCATGGTCATTTTCCTTCATTTTCATTGATCTTAGACATCAGTTAGAGACACCTTGTGAGAAAACACAAAACACAGAGCTTGGAAGGCTATTCATTTGGGGGGAAGAGGGAAAAATGTCCTCCAAAATAATCCTGCAGATGCCTTTTGAAGGTAATCCTTCAGCTGTCAGTTGTCCTCCTTTTAGCCCAGAAATACTACATATTTTTTCTCTTTTCTCTGTAGGCACCCCTTTTTGCCACATCTGTCCTCATTACTCCTACAATGTTCCAAGGCTGGAAATGTGCTTGCAATTGGCCCTGCTGTCTGCTGAGAAGGCTGTGGGAGAGCTGCCACTAGCAATTTCACTGCTTGTGAAACCTTTAATAAGTGAAATCATGGACAAACTGGGCTGCACTAAGAGTGGAAACTATGTGAAATTAATATTTTGCATTCCTGGGGCTTTCTGTTTGTTGGACCTCATCTGCTTGGGAACGTGTAACAGGAAGTCAACATGATTTCAGTGAGGTAAATCATGCCTCACAAATTAGGTAGCCTTCTATGAAGGATTACAGCATTGGTAGATAAGGGAAAAGTGACTCACATCATCTACCTGGACTTGTGCAAGACATTTGACACTGTCACACACAACATCCTTGTCTCTAAACTGGAGAGACAGGGATGTAACAGATGGACCACTTGGTGGATAAGGAATTGGCTGGTCACACTCAAAGATTTACAGTTAACAGCTCGTTGTCCAGTGGACACCAGCTACAAGCGGTGTTCCTCAGGGGTTGGTGTTGGGACAGATCCTGTTCAACATGTTTCTTGGTGACACGGACGGTGGCATTGAGTGCACCCTCAGCAAGTTTGCTGACAACACCAAGCTGTGTGGTTTGGTTGATATATTGGAGGGAAGGGATGCCATCTAGAGCTTGAGAAGTGAGCCAATGTCAACCTTATGAAGTTCAACAATGTGAACTGCAAGGTCCCACACCTGGGTCAGGACAATCCCAGCCACAGGTACAGCCTGGGAAGAGGACATATTCAGAGCAGCCCTGTAGAGAGGGATTTGGGGGTGGTGGCCGACGAGAAACTGAACATGAGCTGACTTCAGTGTGCACTCGCAGCCCAGAAGGCCAACTGTATCCTGGGCTGCATTAAAAGAAGCATGACCAGCAGGTCGAAGGAGGTGATCCTGCCCCTCTACTCTGCTCTCATGAGACCCCACTTGGAGAACTGTGTCCAGTTCTGGTGTCCTCAACATAAAAAGGACATGGAGCTGTTGGAGCAAGTCCAGAGGAGGGCCACGAGGTTGATAAGGGGGCTGGAGCACCTCCAGTGTGAAGACAGGCTGAGAAAGTTGAGGCTGCGTGAAGATCTCATAGCAGCCTTCCAGTATCTGAAGGAGGCCTGCAAGGATGCCTCAGGGACTAGTTATACAGCAAGTGGTAATGGGTTCAAACTTAAACAGGGGAGATTTAGGTTAGATATGAGAAAGAAATTCTTTATTGTGAGGAAGGTGAGGCTGGAACAGTTTGCCCAAGGAAGCTGTGAATGCTCCATTCCTGGCAGTGTTCAAGACCAGGTTGGATGGGGCTTTGAGCAACAAGGTCTACTGGGAATTGTCCCTTCCCATGGTAGGGGGGTTGGAACCAGATGATCTTAAAATCCTTTCCAACCATAACCATTGTATGATTCTATGAAATAAATCTCCAGTATTTATGATAAGACAGGTGTTCTTGCTTATAAGAATCAAATATAATTACCCATATATTAAGAGTTTTGCAAAAGAAAGGAGAAGAAAATACAAAGGAACATGAAAAGCATGAAAATAGAGGTTATTCTTTTGGTGAATATGTAAACAAGGGATTTGAAGCTGCTTATTGTGTGCGTTCTGAAGAACAGTACAGAGAAATATTATTTTCAAAACCCCTACACATTCACCACCACCATGTGACCCTAAAGACATAGATAATATGTAAGTGATCACCCACAGAGCTGGTGTTCTGCTTTAATTTACTGAGGACTTTAGAGGGAACAACAGAGGTGCTACAGCAGAGGGGCTAGCATGCACAAACTGTACCAGAGAATTTAAGGGAAGAACCAGAGATTAAGGGACTCTGGAAAGCGTGTAGGTTTTTGGGTAAACAATACTGCAGGTAAGCATCACGTTCAGGAAGCTATATTATGAAGATAAGCTTTCCATTACTTTTCTTGGTAAGCTTTAGTTTCAACCTACAATTTTCAGGAGAGATTTATCCCAAAGCCTTTCAGTTTGGGTTTGGGTTTTTTCTCTTCCTCTCCCAGCTTTCAGAACAGATTTTCAATACTGTTAGATTTTGGCTGTTTCTTTTTTTTTTTTCTTTTTTTTACCATTTAGTAATAACTTTCTCTTCCTTCTCCTTCAACCATTTAACATGAATATATTTAAGGATTCTTCAGTTAGACAAGAAGACAGTCCATTTTTGCAAGCAATTTTTGATTTCAGATGATTACATTTTTATATGGACATTTCACATCTTTGTTTTCCCGTTTCACTGTGTGGTATTTCCACCTGCAGGACACAGGGAACTGCCAGCATTTCAGAGTTTGACCTCTTTCTGTCTTATACAGCAAGGAGGTTGTTTAGACTGGCAAAACAAGAAGAAAAAGCAAAACCATGATGCATTTCTTGGGCCTATTTAGGAGGGCAGGGATTTAATGCATATTTAGTAAGAAGTTAAAAAGATGTTTTATAACATACAGATCTGTAAGTACTGCCTGATAAAAAATCACTTCTACATGAAGCCAAAAAGTATATATTTTTTTAAATTGCTAGTGTTATTACAAATATTAGAGATGGCTGACCTGTGTTTTTCTCTATGTTTTTCTTCACAGTTCATCTCTGTTGGATTTCTCTTTTCATGATGAAATCATAGTCTTTTTACCAGTGACAAACTAGTCCTATTATCATGCTATGAAAACAGACTGTAGATGAAAGTGAAATGGACAAAGAGAAAAAAAGACTGCTGCTGACAATTAACTGTTAGTACTCATTTTTATTAGGAAAAAATTAAAATGATATTGTCAAAGATAACCTCAGTATGTGAAAGGTGTTCTTTAAATAAATGTGCTCATTTCAACTTCTCCTGAGGTTGTAAATCAGAAATACTATTACGTTTTTATTTACTGCCTTCTGAGCAACATAAAATAAAGATGAATTCTTACTCCATTCCATCTTTTTGTCACACTGCATATTTTGTTTACAAACAATCTTTTTGTAAAAAGGCTTCATTCCAAGTAGGATACTAAAGCACAGTGCAGCAACTTTGTAGAAATTTGAAGATACTGAAAAAAGTCTGCTTGAATAACTTGAAAAGGGAGAGGAAGTATGAAAGATCTTGTTAATTTGTTATTTATAGTATTTCTCAGAATAGAATCATATTTTACAATATGGGAGAGGAGGTATTTCCTGTGGTTCATAAGCCTTCTCAGTTTCTGATGGAGAATTTCGGGAAAGAAGGTTTCTTGTTGCAAAAATTGTTACGAACCCTATTTGTAACAATTGTAAAAATCTTCCAAGAAACTTGCTTATTTAAGATGTGTATTTGTGCATTTACTCTGAATTCGTCATCTGCCTTTCATCTGTTCCTCTTCCTACCTAAGTACTATTCAGATATTCAGAACAGACATGATGATCTAGACTTACATACTATCAAAATACGTAGTCACCTCAGTTCCTATTTCCACCCTAGGTATAGATGCACAGCAAGGAATGGGGACTTTTAGGTGGATCTCAGCATGACAGTTGGAACAGAAATTGAATGACCAGTGAATCTATTTTCAACGTTGAGCTGCTCTATTTCTTTTTTTAAAATTGTTTAGACTTTTTCTCGTGCAGATTATCATAAATTAAATATCCCAGTGTTAATTTTAGCCAAATCACATGAGAAAAAAATGTAAATTGTTATAAAATAGGTAATTATGTCTCATTCAATCCCTTGCTATGCCTTTGTAATTGAATAGGCTCGTGGAAGAAATGACCACAGCAGATATTGAAATAAAAATAATAATACTCTGCACATATATTGTACTTTGCATCTTCAAAGTGTTATACAATTTAGCTAATTAATGCAACATTCTTTCTCATTCCACTTTTTTGCTAAAGCGCATATTGATGAAAGGCAACATGTAGGTTATTGTCACTAGGCGTATGGTCTATAATATTGGTTTTAACTAAGTAAGATATAGTAGAAAATTATACAAAAATGTAGTGTAAAGTCAGAAGACAAAAAATTTTGTGGGTTCTTTTTGGTTTTGTTTCAATTTAGCTAATAAAAAATCCAAGGAAACAGTTAGGAAGCAAAGGAATTCATGCAGTTTATGGAATGGAGCATGCAGACTTGATGTCAGTATTCAGAACAGAAATCATTGGCTTTCTAGTAAATTTTTTTTTTTTAATTTAACTCTTTTTGTCTACATCTTTTCTAGAAACCCTGTCAGTTCTAACTAGGGCCTGAATTCTGATAATAAACAGGATTTTGTTTTTCTTTTCCTTTTGGGAACAGCTTCCCTGCGTGATCCCTTTTGCTTTTTCCTTATAGTCATTGAAAGAAAAAAAAATCACTGTAGTGACCATAACAGTTGCATCACCAGTAACATGGGCAACATAGAGTTGTTTTCATATAAAACTCGTGTTGTCGGAGTTTTAGGCTCAACTGAAATGTTGAAACATACATGAAACTGCACAGTTAGCAACCTTACAAGTACAACAGTGGCAAACTTAAGGCTCAAATTCACCAATAGGTTCTGTCTGCTTTGCATTGCTATAGTAATACAAAACAAGCGTTAAACTGGCTTTGTAACCAGCTAGTTAAAACAATTTTATTCGTAGAAGCTAAGACTGTAGATTAGTAGAATCAAGTTTGTCCTGCGCCACACAGATCTTAGAATTTCATCAAGTGATTCCTGCATCAAACCCACTAGAGTTGCTGTACATTTGCTAGACCAGCACATGCAAGTCAAAATGACCCAGATAATCCTGTAAGGTAATATGAATAGTAGTTTAACCCCTTCCATTCAGACTGTATTTGCCCTGTATGAAGCTGTGCAGTGTTAGCAACCTCAACATCTAGGATCTGACTTTTAGGTTCAGTTCCTGTTTAAAACTAGAAATTGTTTTGTATGTTGGTATCAAGCAAATACCTCTTTTTAACCTTCCATCATATAATGGAAGTTTATATTTCTAACACTGTGCAAAAGGCATTCATATCACTAACGCTATCTTATTGATGGGGAAATGGTGGCATCAACTGATTTAGTCTTTGCTGAAAGACTTAGTCACAGGCTAGCTGTGCCACTCTCCAAGGTGGCTAAATACGTGAAAATGCTTTTCCTGAAGCTGTATAGCCATATAGGTTTGTGTCATCTATTTCCAGAGCATTTCAGAGTGCACCCTTGTTACCATGATCACAGGCCCATGCTAACAAACAGGTCTCAGCAGCTCTGGCACAGAAGCTGTTTTCCACCCTGCAGTGATTTACATAGGTGTGGTTGCACTTTCCAGTGGAAAGGAATGGAAATTTTACCAATTTATCTCCTGTTTAATTTTTAATCCATGAGGGCCATATTTGGTTGTCAAAATCAAAACTTCTAGGCACAATCTGAGTGCATATCAGTCAAAACTCCCTCTCCCCAGCACTTGGAATAGAAGTGGGATACATTACTTAATCTTTTGACTATTTTTATATGTTTTTTACCAATATTTTTATGAGGAATGCCAGTGTCTAATTAATGAAGCTGTGATGAAGAAACTAACAATAAAATACCAGATTTCCAGATGATATTTTATCATACTATTGAATGTACTGGAACTGCAGGTAGTAATGTAAGAAGAAAACCATTGAAAACTGGACCATCAGAATCCATCAGAAACACTTGCTTTAAACTTTTTCCAGTTCACTAAATTATGTACAAATCTGTGAGTGTTTAGTAATCATCTTCACTGTTTGTAATTTATGTTGTGTTTGCCTTCTGTTTACACTTTGGACTACCGAATTTACCATAAAACCTTCAGTGAGGGTCTAACATTTGTTTTGAACTTGTCATATTTTAACCAGTTGGTGTGCAGGCAACACAGACAGTGAAGTGATCACCTCTAGGGTTGCTTAAAAAAGAAGTATGTATTTCTAGGTAGGGAATTTTGGCTACATGTTGATGTTGGTTGTATAGGAATGTAGTTAAGCAGACTATTATACCATTCCCATTCTGGTAATCCATCTATTTAGCCCTCCATGGTTTATACCTTTTGAAAATGTCCACCATTGAAATACACGCCTGCTAATGACTGTTTCGTTATTCTTTAAGCCTAGCTACTTAGATAGTAGTTACTTTAAGGATCTAAGTAGGGAATCTTGTTATCTTTCTGATATTTTATTTCTTCCCAATAGGAGGTTCATGAAAGCCCTGACAAAAAATCTTATTGATGCCAATGGGACTGGAGTCAGGGGGTCAGGTCTGGCAGTAGGGAAACTTACTTACTGAATTATTTTACTAAGGCCTCTAAAATGCATCACACTGCAGTTCTCCTTTCCATGAATGCCTGTCACATTTGAAAGCGGTACAACAGATTTTCCAGTCATGAAAATTCATTAGTAAAACGTTGCAAAGTTGGAATTGGGTATCTCCAAAAAGTAATATATGTCTGAACTGTCTGAAGTGAATCACTTGGTTCAGAGAGAATTAAAATATATATTTGATATATGTATAAATTATTCATACATAAGAGGACAAAACAGGCATCCAAAAGTAATTCTGCTATAAAAATATAAGCAGAAAGGAAGTAAGTTGCATGCATAGCAAGCTCTTTCCTGCTTAACCACATTCCTTTTTAAAAAGATGCAGGTGTTCACTCCATAAGAACAGAAAAAATGAAATTTTTGAGAATGTACTCTAAATCTGCCATGAACTTAATGCAATGTACATGTGCACATCTGTTATACGTTGGAGTATTTTTACTATCAAATTTAAGGAAAGCAAGAAGACAGAAGGGCTATAGCTAAAAAAGGAGAAATGGGCTTACATGAAAAAAAGAGATGAAGGCCTGCTTTCAGTGAAAGTGGCAATCGGTTCTGGAGCTAGTGAAAAAGTAGAGTAATTTTAGGAAGGTGAATGCAGAGGTTAGCTTCTGTTGACTGTACTAACTTCACACACCTGCAGCTGAAGTGACTTGACTCTCACACTGGTGATCCTGTAGACAGGTTCAGAATCAGCAGGCAGGAAGGACCTGATGATTCTTTCCTGGAAATCCATTAATCATACAATTTTTTTCTAGAATTGCTTCCACTTTCCCCCTTTGTTCATTGATTTTAGTTTCTGAGGCTTAATACTCTTTTTACCATTACTTGAAAACGCATACTGTAGACAAAAGAATTTCAAAGGAAGGACGGGGACTGTTCCTTCTGAGGAACACTATATACTGCCACATATGCATAGCCAACGCCAGAAATGATACTTTGACTTTAAAGTTAAATGATGATTAATTAACATAAAATGACAACAATTTTCTTCCCCCCGACCCCCACAAATTAGAGCTTCACTGAAAGCCCATGACAGTTGATAGATTTTTTTCTTAAATTCAACAGTTTTTGAATCTGATCCAGACAGTTAAAAAGAAATGTCAATAGTTTTTTATATTGTCCTCTCTGGACCTCCTACAGCCTGTCTCAGTAAAGAAAAGGTAGTTTTTATTTCATGTCAAGAATTACTCCCACTCAGGTAGCAGTATTTATTGGTCATTTTCTTTAACCCACGCAAATGTATTAATTCAAAATAAACACCCCCAAAACCATCTAGTAGAAATAGAGAAAAACAGTCAAGGATTTCCAGGTGGTTTAACAAATGAGGATAGCACAACAAATATTTGTTTGACCTATACTGTAAACATACACAGCTGATGTCTGCAAGGTATAGTAATAGAATATTCCTTGTAGCTTTCAAGTAGAAAGAGCTCTTTTCTGACCCCAGGTTTTTTACATTTTCCCATTAGGTGGATTGACTGTTTTGATAAGCTAAGGTGATTGATGATAGCTGAGTCTCAAGGTGGGAATGAATCTGATTGTGAATTGGTAGAGAAATGAACACTCAAAGCAATTGTCAGTTACGTTATTGGCATTGCTTAGACGAAAATCAAATAAAACTTTGAAGAAGCTAATAATTTTAAGAATGACCATTGAATGACAATATCAACAAAACTGAAGTGGTGATACAATAAGATTAAAAAGGGTGGGAGAAAGGGGAAGCTGGATATTCTTTCTTATTAATATTATTTTGATTGTTTAGTTCTGAAAAGAGATGAAATGAAATAATCTCTGTGGCAGTGGAAAAATGTTGCAGTCATTAGTTACAGACAGGTCACGCAAAATAAAATGGACCTGCTTTCCTAAGGAGGTCCATTCCTTTAGGATAACTCTTGTATCCATACTGTGTTTCATAAGGTGTTGAGTGACAAATTGTAGTTTGCTATAAGACTGGCAACATGTGTGAATCAATCCTGATTTGGATACTTAAGCCTCAAAGATAAGATACAAGATATACCCTGGTTTTCAGCGAGTATTATCATGTATAAGCCAGTGAAGAGCCCTCTGGGCTGGTATTGATTCAGAATGACATACACAGTATGCTGCAGATTCATGTAGGATTACTGATTTAGCTTTAATACACTGGTCTGAAAACTGCAATGATTTAGGAGCAATTAAACCTCAGCTGTAGGAACAGTATGGATATGTGTGTTAGGTAACCGCACACTCTCTCGTTTATATTACCACTGAATTTGAATCAACATCAGCTCTTTAGATAACGATCTGATCTCAATGGTTTTGACAGATTTGTCCATAGAGAGGCAAATAATCTGTGATTCATAACCCCATCAAGTTCTTTAATGTTTTTGGAAGGCCAACTGTAAAATTATAACGTGATACTCAATACTGAAAGGTTAGTTAAAGAATTTTATGGTGTTGGGAAAAGCACTGAATGCAATAACAAGTTTTTAAAATAAAAGCTGTTTTATCTGGTTTACCAAGACGGTCTGAAAATGCAAACAAGACAACACACTCTTACAGTGCTTCTATCCAGCAACATTCACTCTCTACTCAGTAAGATAATGAAATTCATACTAAATAATTTGCAGTATCCCTGAGGCAGAGCTTGGGTTTAAGAAGGGAAAGAACTATTGTAGCTAATGCTGAAAGCCTGTGTTGTTTTAAGGTTAATCCATTTTTTAGAGCAGAAGTTTTGCTTATGAAAATTGCTAGAACCATTGACACATCTGCTAAATAGGGAACAATGTTTACCAGCAGAATGTGGAATTTAATGGTAATAAATGCAGTGAATTACTGTGCACTAGAATATCTTCCAAGTCTTGTATCTTTCATCACACACCTTTTTGTGCTCAGTAATCCCTAAACTTACATAATACAGAGAAAATGGCATTCAAAGTGATCTTTATGAACGTTTTTTGTGTTTCATAGCTTGAAGATAAGAGCTTCTGTCTGCTGTGGAAAGTCTCTGTCAACAGAATCTGCTTGATCAAAGCTTCCTTTGTCAGTTATTAGTAGAAGGAGTGAAAATCCAGTAAATTGTGATTCTCTGTTATCTGTAACATTTTCAGCTTGCAGCTTTTGCAATTTTCATGCTTCCCAAATAGGAACAATAGTTTAACATTACAAATATGTTTTTGGCATGCAGCTAGGAGAATATCTGGGGAAGTATTTGTTTCTTTTCTTTGGAAAATAATTGAGGTGTTTTTTTCCCCCTCCTGCAACATATTTCTGCTGCTGCTTATTCTGTTCTCCATCCTTTCTGGACTTGTAAATCATGCTGATACAAGCCATTAGGCACCATAGCTGAATGAGTCCTTTCTTAGCCTTTCTGGTAAACTGAAACAAGGGAAATATAGGTGAGATATAAGGAAGAAATTCTTTACTGTGAGAGTGCTGAGGCACTGGAACAGCCTGCCCATGGAAGATGTGAATGATCCATTCCTGGCAGTGTTCAAGGCCAGGTTGGATGGGGCTTTGAGCAACAAGGTCTAGCGGGAGGTTTCCCGGCCCATAGCAGGGGAATTGGAACTAGGTGATATTAAAGGTCCTTTCCAACCCTAACCAGTCTATGTTTCAATGATTCTGTATGTCACTGTCATATGCAGGACACTAGCCAAAGCAAGGTAGGAAAAACTGAAAATAATTCGCTCTTTCATTGTAAAGGCAACTGGTTCCTGTAGACAAAACTGGAAGACACAAAGACGGTAAGATACGAGATAATGTTGGACTCTTATTTACCCACCTGCTCCTGTGAACGGTAGCTTTTGAGTATCCTCTCTCTTATGTCCTGTTATTCCTTCCTCACGTTAAAAATCATAATATATGATATTTCCTCCTTACTGTTTCCAGTATTTTTAAACAACTGAATCACTCAAGTGACTGACTTTCCCCACTATGCCTCATTAAGTAATTGAGTTAAACTGATTAAAAATAAACTGACATATTTTATTTTACAATGATTGGTTTGAACTAATATTTGCCTTTTTTTCCATTGCCTCATCACAAGCTTTTTCTCTCTAATGTTCCCAGAGTTCTCTTATTATCTTTAGTAAGGCAAGCAGTGAGCATAAGCATTGTTCAGATATATCTGCAAAGAATAATGTGTTAGAGCTGTTCTGCTTCTATAAGATGATTAGAACTGTTTTTAAAATTCTAATTACTTTCACACCACTAAATAATAAATCTCCAACCATTTTTTTTTTTCCAATTGTCTAGGAAGATCTTTGGGGGGAGGAGGAGGAAATGGAGTTAAAAACACTCTGAAAAATATTCATAAGCACAAAAACGATTGTAGAAAAAAAATAGATTTTATGACTCTTCTCAAAAAATATTTATCAGATTATTAAAAAAAACCCCACTTTGTTTTTAGGGGATAATTGAAAATATATGGGGAAAATGAGAGAAAAAAATACTGTTTTTTTTCCACTAAAAACCTGAAGATGATAGTGACCAAAGTAAAAGAAAAAAAAAATCTTGAAGTCATATCTTCTTAAAAAAATATTTCAACACAAAGCATTCAATCAGGTCTTTCCGTAATGTCTTTCTTTGTGTTTATGATTAACTGATTAACACTTTAAACCACTGTGAGCTTTAAACTGGAGTAATAAGATCAAATGTCTGAAAATGTAAGGTTACATCACTGTAAAAAGATTCCAGATGAATCTCTGAAGTTCAGAACTTTATTGACATATCAGTTATATTATCCCTGACATGAAACTGGACTAGATGGTACTCTTCAGGAAATAAATAACAAGCCTGAGACCTATGTAACTATGACACTTCCTCTTCTGATAGCTGCTGGCAACAGCAGGTTACTTTACTAATAAGAAAAATATGTTTCTAAAATGTCAGTGATTGCAATCAGATTTTCTTTGAATATATTTGCTTAATATAGCAATAAGAAAAAAAAGGAAGAAAATCTGTTTTTCTTTTCAGTCTGAACTTATCCCAGTATCATTAGAAAAATACCAATGCTTCGTTGGTTAGGTTGCTCAAGAAGATTAATGTTCCATTACTTTTTCCCAGAGAATAGATCTAGACCCGTACATTGTAATACAGCTAATGATCCATTCCTAGTCTTGTTATTGTTGGAAGATTGCTATTTATAATTTTTTATAAGCACAACATGCATTTTAAAGAATATTACCAAGGGGGACAATGCTACTGATGCTAATGCTTTAACATTCAAATAAACCAAAACTATTCTGGTTTCTAGGGCTACAGTAATATTACCGTGTGTAAATTAAAAAAATTCAGAATTTGAAAAACAATATATAATTACTGTCTATCTTGCAATTTTGCTTTCACATATTTTAATTTTCCTCATAGTTTTGGAAGATTAAATATATTTTGGACTAAAGCTTTTAAAATCCTATAAACTAATTTTATGCATGCAAGAGTGTTTGTACCTATACAATTTAGGTTGAAATGAAGGGTCACCAAGGACTGTTATCTCGTGAATTAAATAAGTATCCATCACTATTAATTTCACCAAAATATTTTTTCCATGAACTGTCATAAAGAAGTACAAAATTTATTCTAGAATGCATATGTCAAATTAAAAGGTTTGGAAATTATAGCTCGAATTAAAGGTTTTTGAGGACTTTTATAATAGTTACTCTGTCATTACAATCATGAATGATTTCAATTTGTATTTGTTCAACAGAGAAAGTTTCTTTAAGTTCATAAAGACAATCATACAAATGAAGAATGAATACATGGATAAATATGTCTTTTTATAGTCACATGGCATAGCTTTTATTCTCATGTATATAACACTTGTGGTCTTGGAGATGCAGTATAATTATAAGAATTGTTTATCCACCAGTCAAGGTCAAGAAATCAGAACATCTATTCTCTATAGAACAGGAAGACTGTCGATTAGGAAACCAAAAGTCAGAAATGTCAATCGTGTAAATATTGCTGATGTGTGAACAGGTACCAGTGACAAACCAAAGATTTACTTGTCCTGACACATGCCCAGCAAACACAAAGTCATCATTGCTTTAGCCTTTTGGAAGGCCTGTCTTTACCTTTTACAGCTGTCTTATGACCACTGCTATTACTGGTGCTACATTCTGTCCATATTGTCTGCTTCATTTCAACAGAATAAACCTCAAAGGGCAGTTACCTTAAGGACATAATAAGTAATCTGATGCAAGCAAAAGAAATATGCAATATGAAAGCAATGGTGGCATGACAAACTCCTATTGAATCAAAGCCAGAAAGACAAATTGCCCTTAGGACAAGAACACACACTTGCAAAATGGCAGACTTACTTAGGCATGAGATGTAAAAGAAATAGATAAATAAACCCAGTGTTCAGTAAATAAATGCAAAATGCAAGGAAATCTGGAGGAAGAAAAGGATCTGATTAGGTCTCTGCTTTAATAGAGTGAAATAGAGAATATAAATTCTCTTAACAAATAATTCACAGAACATGTTTGGGAGCTTCACGTGTTCACAGGGATTTAGAAACATTAACTGAATGACAGAACTATGCTGCAAAGGCTGTCTGTAACTGTAGAAATATAGGGCTAGAAGAAACTTCTGGAGGTCATCTAGACTGTGTTTCTTCAGGAGGCAAAATAGTCATACCCAGGTCACCCCCGTAATATTTGTATATTTTTTTTAATTATGCATATACATATTATACATAATTGGTCTAGTGAAGGAGATTCAGCATTCACTCTGGGTAGCTGTACATAACTTTCATTGTTGTCATAATGAGAATGATTTGCCTAATACCAGCTTCATTCTGAATTGTCTTAATGAAGATGATTTATTTTCCTTAACCATCCTAAATGGACAACATTACTCTTATGACTACAAAAACCGGCTGAACAGAAATAAGGAACATGGAGGTTGGATTTAGTTAAAGGAGAGTCATAAACATAGAAATAGTACTTTGCCTAAGTGCTAAATATCATAAAAAATTGTGCCAGGGTGGTCCTCACACTTCTCCTAAGGACTTTTATTCAGTTTTGAGCATGATCTGATACAATAAAAGATATTAAATCTTTAATAATGATTAAGAAACATAATACAAAGATTATGTATGAAATAGCTTTAAATTGACTTGTGCAATATATGATGAATTCATTGTTGTCTTTCACAAAGCAGAATCTGCTGTCTTTGGATAGGGTAAAAGATTGTTTTCTTCCTAGGTTTGGACTTTACTAACCAATAAATTAAAACAAGAGATCATGTCCCATACAGTTGCAAAACACTCAGATGAGGAATTCTTGTCTCCCACGATAAGGTCCTTCTGCTTCAGACATGCAAGACATACAGTTTTGTAATGTTCTCTTGACTGTATGATATCAAACATAGTGGTCTCATAGCAATTAGGAAAAAGCTTGTACTTTAGTCTTTGGTTTACTTCATTAGTATCTTTCTTGTCTACACCTATCTGGATATACCAGAGAACTATTTTGCCATTCTTTATTTTATAGAAAGGATATTCAAGGTATGTCTTTTTTTTTTCTTTATACTCTTGCCTTGAAGAATGCAATCTCTCTATAATGACTTATGAACATTCATCTGACTCAGGCTATGCAATCCAAACAGGGAGAAGATTTCTCTGACAATAAATCCATGAACAAAAGCAAAACCAGACAGACAAAATGAAGCTTGTTCAGCTCGAATCTCTAAATGCTGAAAAGAATCTTTTACTCCAAATAGCACATAGCTACCAAAAAGGATTTAATCAGAAAAAATAAAAAGTGTTCACCTCAATGTTTTTTGTCTGTTGAAATTGTTGGTAGAAGAAATGGTTGTATTATATGAAATATAACATTTACTTAGAAAGCCTCATGTCAGGAAAAAGAAGAAAAATGTTGACAATATTCTCATGGAACAAAATGTATTTTTTTCAACTCTCATGAAATATACTTCTTTTCACTTGAGTCTGACCACTGCAGAACTTTATCTGATACACTAGATAGATAAATTTCTCCATAAACATGCCAATGCTTATATTTTCATGAAAACACTGAAACCATTACAAATGTTTATTAAAAAAAATATTTAATTTTGTCATCCTTACAAGCAAAGTCACTAAATTGTACTCTCTCATGGGTACATTTCTGCAAGCTACATGTTCTCAATTAGTCCCCTAAAGGACTTGTATCTATTGGAAGATAATAAGATTACTTGCATAAGGATTACTTATGGTGAGTTAAAATTTGTGCCCTTTGTTTTATGAATATTAAGAATTAAATATTTCAAAATGTATGAATTGTCTTTTTCAGTCATAGAAACATAGAATCACAGAATCATACGATAGTTTGGGTTGGAAGGAACCTTCAAAGGTCATCTAGTCGAACCACCCTGCAATGAGCAGGGACATCTTGAGCTAGATCAGGTTGTCCAGAACCACATTCAGCCTGGCCTGAAGCGTTCTCAGGGATGGTGCATCCACCACATCTCTGGGCAACATGTTCCAGTATTTTACCACCTTCATTGTAAAGGATTTCTTCCTTATGTCCAGCCTGAATCTCCCCTCCTTCAGTTGAAAGCCATTATCCCTTGTCCTATTGCAACAGGGCTTGCTAAAATGTCTCTCCCCATCTTTCTTATAGGCCCCTTTTAAGAACTGAAAGGCCGCAATCATCTCTCCCTGGAGCCTTCTCTTCTCCAGGCTGAAAAACCCCAGCTCTCTCAGCCTTTCTTCATAAGGAGAGGTGTTCCATCCCTCTGATAATTTTTGTGGCCCTCCTCTAGACCCTGTCCAACAGGTCCATATATTTCTTGTATGGAGGACTCCAGAGCTGGATGCATTACTCCAAGCGTAGTCTCACCAGAACAGAGTACAAGGGCAGAATCACCTCCCTTGGCCTGCTGGCCGTGCTCTTTTGGATGCAGCCCAAGATACTGTTGGTCATGTACATACAGAATGCATATAAAGTACTTTAAAGTACAAAGTTTTCATCAAACTTCTCTGTTTAATATAAAACCAAAACATTTCTCATATGAACTGTTGCTGAGCTGAAATTAAAGGAAAGAAGTAGAAACTTTTTTTTTAAATTTTCCTCAAGATCTCTCTGCTCATGGTCAGACCCTACAGCATAAGCTCAGTTTTCAGCACCATCAATTTGTAATGGTCTGTACCTGGTGATAGCTACAGAAGTAATCCAGAAAACTGACTGGACAAGGATGGATTTCTTCTACTTGCCTGTGGTCAGCTATCCATCCACATATGTATTTATATCCCAGGAATCAAGCTCTTCTACCACTCTTTATCTTATGACAGTGCACATATTGATTGGTTATTTTCTGTTCAACAACCACACAAAAATATAATTAATGGCTGTTCCAATTTCTAGATATCTTAATAGAGAATTAAAAATTGAAGTTCTGCAAATGAAAGCTTCACATGTTCTCAATGCCAAAGAAATAGAAAATATTGTAACATCAGTTCTAGCTCTCCTCAAAACAATATCATCTTCTGACCCTTTGTCTGAAGTCACCACAAAACAAGACTGCACATCAACCAGAAGCTATTGCAGAATAATCAGATAATATGTGCCTGAGGAAATTTATAGTTCTTTGAACTTGAAGGAGCTGGGCAACAGTAGAGCATCATCCACATTATTCCTTCCAGAGATTCAAGGCTTCAGTGTTCTCATCCAGAATAGAGATCTCTGAGGTTTGCTGGTCTGCATTCACACTCCAGAATGCATGTGTATCATAAATGCACTTTCTACAGCAGTAGTTCTCTAAAACTTTGAAGGCAAGCCTTCTGGAACTACGTCTTATACTCATGTGTAAACTCTGCTTGGCTCAGGGTGCTTAACCTCATCTTGATTTTCTTGGCATCCTTGGACAGTAACATCCATGAGGTTAATAAGGTTTTGTGACACTTCCAGGGCCAAAGGGCAACTCCTCTTTTTCTCTTCTTCCATTTGTTCCAAGCATGAGATTGCCTCCAGTGGCAGGTGTAACATATTGCCATGTAAGCGTTAAGCAAACAGTAATGCAATAATGACTCTCTTTCTATGATGCCAGCTCATAAAATGGCTGATGTAATAAGTCAATTCTGGGCAGCTAATTGATTGGGAAAAGCATTACTAGACACAGTTTACAGCAGAACATACAGCAAATTTTGAGGCTGCAGAGCATTGCTTGCAAGCTCATACAACTGAACCTGTCTTCATTTCTCAGCTATTATTCTTTGAGCTAATGCCTTATAGATAGGCAGAAGAGCAATTAATTTGTCTTCCAGTTTCCCTCTCCTGGAGATGCTCAGGAGTTAAAAACGTAGTTTGTGCCTGCTATTATGAAATAAAATGCCATTTGATATGCTACCTTTAAACTGGTAGCTCTAGGACTTTGCTAGCTGTCCTAAAAATCCTTCTAGGCTGACATATCTAAATAGAGGCAGCTTAATACTCCAAATCAATATAAAAAGGGAAAAAAAGTCAGCTGGTGTTAGACAACAAGATAATACTAGTTATATGACTTCTTTCAGCCTGCACGATTATTATGAAGGCCAGGGATTATTTAACGCACTTAAGAGTTGTTAATTTTCATAGCAGTAGCTTGCAGACAGCCTAAATTAAAACAGACTTCTGCTGTGCTGTTGCTTTAGATAATCTCTCAGTTAAGTGTTCTGAATTTCCAGACAAGTTCATTAAATACAGAGCTGCAGAATTTGCACATGCAAAATATTGCCAAACAGATGTCAGTTTGTTGTGCTGTGCCATGCCAATACTGCATTCTCCTTTTATTTGCATATCACCTCATGTTATCTGGAATTATGCTAAATGATGTTATACAAAGTATGTGGCCACATGCTATCTGAGTTTAAAATAACATGACATTTTTTCTTGAAATGTGGAATAATTTATAAAGATAGAGTCACTTTCATGTATTTTCAATTGAATGCAAAAAAGACTGGCTTACAATGAAGCAGCCATGCAGGACTGTTAATGTTGTGCACATCAGTGACTGACCCAGAACCTAATTAAGTTCTAAACAGCGTTAGTCACCAACTTGTTTGCAAATTATTACCTATTCTCTTCCTGATCAGCTTGCAGTCATGAAGTAAAATTAGCTGAAAAGTCAGGTGAGGTTGCATACCAATAACATGTTAATAACTTTGAGAAATGTTTATACTGCTTTTGACTAGAACATAGGAAGTTTGGCTTGCTGTAAAATGTGCTTAGTGCAGTGTTAACTGAGCAGTAAGATGAAATTGAAGTATATGAAAAAGGTGGTTAGATTTCCAGGTGGAATGTTAGTGGTATTTGTGAAGAATATCTGATGCATGGTAGAAAAGATATGATAAGGAGAAGAAGGAAGATGATTAAGAAAAAGGTTATTTTTGACATAATTATGAAGTTCACAAATTCCACTGATGGTGACAGTGGGGTAGGAAGATTACTTGAAAATGATTGAAATGACTGAATGCTGGCATCTGTCATGCAGATAATATTTACTCCAAAATTATTTTTCTGAGTTTTGGTTGGAATGTTGTTTTTATTAGCCATTAATAATAAATCATTCATCTAAATACACCTTTTTATGCACATGGGAAAAGTACCAGAGAAAGATTGATTAACCTGATGCTACCAACTTGAAAAGCACATGAACAAATATAACATTGAAAGAACCACAGGAAATATTTGCTAAGGACAAGAATTGATCCAAGACATGAACAAATGTTTTCAAAATGAGTGTAATAAATATAGAACCAGGACTTGTCAAAACTGGAGTAAGGCAGAAGAGGACAGGTTGGGAAAAATAAGTTCAGATTCATTGTCCAATAGCTTTAGAGATGAACTTTTAATTATAAGTTTTTAGAGTAAAGCAGTTATGTCAAACCTCATATTTATACGTGACATTCACATGGTCTACTAACCTGAAAACAAAAATAATTTCTTTGTATATATGCATACATCTACATCTACGTATACATATGCACATGCGTATGCGTATGCGTATGCATATGCATATACACACCTATTTGTCATTTTGGAAAAAACATATTGAACATTTGAATTTCTGCAGAGATTTGAGGGAGTTGTTATCAAACTTGAAATCTGGACCCTTGATCTAGACTCACACAAAATTTCTTCAGCCAAGCTTTAAGCTCAGACAGAACTGTTTAAGAAGTAACAAATTACTTCTTAAGTAATTTAAGAGGCAGCTAAAAAGCCCACAGATGTAGACCATTAAGATCTTTCTCATGAAAGGTGGTGTAAATAACTGATTTTTCATGTTGGAAGGCAAAGTGAAAATCTGAAAAGAAACTGGTTTGAACAAACTGAAATGAAGATGTTCCAGGTTTTTATTTTATTTTTATTCTCCTCCAACACAGACACTGAAATTATTAGAATTATGAAATTATTATTTTATGAGAAGCCACTGTTATGTGAAAAACTGCTGGATAAATCATGCAAGATGCTCTTTTGAGTAATTTGTG
Organism: Nestor notabilis; assembly: GCF_000696875.1. Lineage (NCBI taxonomy): Eukaryota > Metazoa > Chordata > Aves > Psittaciformes > Psittacidae > Nestor > Nestor notabilis. The sequence continues at coordinate 867 of NW_009929652.1, read as the reverse complement.
AGCAATTATTTCCATATGGAATCAATTTCTTTACCCTCAAATATACAAACGTTTTTATGATTCCACCATTGTTACCTTTTTATCCATGACTCTCATTTTGAATGAATATTATTGTATATTAGTATTCAAAGGAACTAAAATTTTAAAAGTACCTGGTTTTGAAATTGGGATTTGGATGTGCCTTTGAATACATTTGTAAGAATGAGGAAACAACATCAGTGGTAGTAAAGAAGTATAGCACACAGGGCAAAGCAGCCATAAAATCTCAATCAGAACAGTTCTTGGGTGCCACATTGTTTGGTTAACCTTGAACGAACTCGTTTACTTAATGATTGGAGTTCTTTTTGATTACGGGGAAAAATTATGAGCTCTATTGTGAAAAATCGATTGAATTCAGATTAGACGAGTCTGCAGAACAAGGTTCTCTGGGACAAATAATACATTTGTTTCTATTTATTTTCAAATATTGCATTCTTTTTGAGGTCTGGGAAGAAATTTAAATCAGACCTGTGTTCTGAATCCATGACAGACTTGGCTGAGGAAAAGCCAGTGATAAAATACTGAGCTCAGTGTTAACAGAAACTCTGAAACATCGTAGTGTGATCTGAAGTCATGAAGGCACTGACAGTCACAGTATTTTCAGTGCACTTTTCTGTAATTTTTGTAACAACACTCAGCACTTTGCTGACCTCTTTGTAAGTCTAGAAAACAGCTTGAAAAGGATAGAATTTAAGAACTAGATTTCGTATGTAATTTTCTATTTTTTCTTTCATTTTGATGAAAGAAGATGTGTTTATCGAAAGAAAGAATTATATCGTGCACAACATGCTTGTCTTTAAACTAGAGAGGCATCAATTTGATGGATGG